>NC_068982.1:17973295-17978677 GCF_001194135.2 Octopus bimaculoides
AAACAAAAAAAAATAATAATAATAATCTCGGTATGATTAAATAAAATGTTTGAAGGCTGTGTTCCTGTTTGACTGCAGACTAACGATTGAAAAAAAAATGAAGAGGAAAGGGCATGCTACGCATGATTAAACAACAGTTAAATAGTTGAGACCATTGAATGTTAGGAAAAGAAAAACGATAAAGTAAAATAAAGATGTATGTAATGAGAGAAAAATTACCTTTTCCTAGTTTTGCCTACTACGTCAGACAACTCTTAACACGTTTCAGCTTTATTCGTCATACTTAGCTGATGCTAACTCCACGAAGCGTTTACAAAGAAATCGTTGTGAACATATGCAGAAAAGTATATTTCTTGGTGTTGAGAAAGACCAGTGTTAAATAATTAAAGAATACTTCGGTTCCAGTCAGCTGTTAAATGTATAAAAGCGTAAATGTATGTAGTTTGTCCGTCGATGCGACGAAGACCATCTAGTCATCCTGGGGTGGGGGTGGTCTTTTTTGTGTGTTCGCAGATGGCTAGTGAGGGCAATCTGCGCCCGAAAGAGTCTTTGACAGTGTGGACAGGGAATGGTAGCACGTGCTAAGGTGCCAACTCATGCGAGACCAATAGGATCGCTGCTGCAGAAGACCGCAGACAAAAGCGTAAATATTTAGTGTTTGGAATGGTAGAGGAAAATCGTAATCGAGGAGGTTGAACAACATTGTGAGTCCTACTATTAATTAATAGATAAGATAATATTTATATGAGTAGAAAGTGATAAACACTACGTTGATGTAGCAAGTTATGATGTATATAGAAATTACTTCTGGACTAAAGTATACATTTATAAACATTATTCTTCATAGACATATTCTTCTGAGGCAAAAATGATGTAACCGACAAGTCGAATACATCTGTAAATCATAATAGCACGATGACTGCGACGGTACGTGATCAATTTTAACATCTACCTTTACTCGATTTTGGTTATTAAAATTGTGAAAAACGAAATGTCCTCTACATGCTGAAGCGCATAGTTGATATGGGAACCTTTCTTTCAATGCTTTCTGAACTGAGCTATTACGACGATCTTTGAATAGTCACATAGCTTTAGAAGTTTTTTAACTCTGAATAAAATAATATTTTTGCGAAAGCATACATACCAAAGGAAATGCGTTAAATTATGGATAGAAAAACAGTTCTAAAATGAAAAGAAATTCAAAATATAATAGGTTTTTGCTTTCTTTAAATAATTTTGAACCATCTTTGTACATTTTTGAAATGTCTAAAATCTATATATTTCCATAGATAATAGAAAAGACGCATTTCAGCTATAGCAAACTTCTTAGCATTAAGCGTTGCAAGGTGAGATAAACACACCTTGCAATTTAGTTGTCATTCAGTATGCTGAAAATAGCGACAAAGACGTTTACAAATTCCCTTAAATAGAGACTGTATTGAATTATATAGATCGTGGCATGCAAACAATAGGTTTGTCACGACTTGCACGACTTTGATGATAATTTTACGTTTGCGACTGATTTAGGATTACATGGTAGCTTCAAAGTTTATTTCAAGCCACAGGCGGAAGGACTCCTAGTGAGCACATAATCTTCTAGATATAGCTGTAAAATTGTCTTCTGCTGTCTTAAGTTAGGAAACACTAAATGGGAAAATGTGATCCCTTATGAACAAGCAAATGTAGTTATTTTGGTTCAATTTTTCTTGAGTTCGGTTAGATGAACAAAAGCGCTAATAAAGAATTATCCAAAATTCTGACTGCCTACTTTTTCTTAATACATTGAATTTGTACACCACTTCAAATACTCTCTTTATATATATATAGTAAAGTTTATATGCCAGCAGAATGTGGCAGTCCTATAAAGGACGATTTTACTGTTGATTTAGATTCAGGAAGACATCTTTTCCAGCTGGCTATCGACACAGCTTGTGCCCGAATAACATTTGCAAGGGAGTTCATCGCTCCCATCTCTAGCCTTACGTGATACTCACAGACCTAGTTTTCTGCGCAGTTGCCCATCCTCAGTGTGAGACAACCACAAGCTAATGACGAAAGCTCTCTCCACTCGCAAATACTATATATTCTTTAAGAGACACACAGTCACTTATCTCGTACAGAGAAAAACAATTTGTTCTAAATCTTTGAGAGAAAGATATGCAGTAACAGTACTGAATAGGAAAGTTTATATGCCATATAAACTTTACTGTTCGGTACTATAACTGTATATCGCTCACTCAGACATTAAAAACAAGCTGTTTGTCTGTCTCTCTGTAACATTTCTCCGTTATTTTTCTGTCCTTATTTTCGTATACATTCGCTGCTTTCTTCCAAGGAATCTAATGCTCTTAGCCTGGGTTTTCCTTGGGGCTGGCTAGACTGGAGCAATCTCGAGTATAACCAGCCGAAATTGCAATGATAATTTGGAACTCGACTGAGAAAAGAAAACTCCGAATGACCCGTCCTTGTTTTCTTTGTATCGTCTGTCTGGATGTTTTGTTGTCCCTTTTTTGGATCACCTGTCTGAATATTTTGCGTTTTTGTCCCAGCTGGTTCCGGCTGACAGTATCCGGTATGGGCCCCTATCCAGAGTTACGGAGAGGAGACAAGCTTCAAAGAAATGCGGAGTGGAGTCCCGTAGGCAGTTTAATGTTCAACTCGACACTCTTCCGGCAGCTCCTGCAACCAATGTGGTGCCAAACGTAATGCTCTGCACTCCTGTGGACTACGTCAGCAAGATCGAGAGAGGAATCCTGAAAATTGGGCTATCTAGGATTTTTTTACATCTCACCCAGGCCTGCACAAAACTGGAGAGCACATGAAATGTAAAAACTAGACTGGATTAGTTTATGCGCAACTCCTTTGTCACCCGAGACAAAAGGATGCCAAAAACAACAACAAAAACATATGTGTATATATATATATATATATTTATAAAGATAGAATGGGCTGTAATCGTGGCGCCGAATACTAGCAATCATTCAAAGAGCGTACGTTGTGTGTGGTGAGCGTGTATACAATATGAAGTAGTAGAGTTGTAAGTTGGCATATTTACTTGTAAGTTTACAAAGGGGCAGTAGGAAGGGAAGGGCAGGTGAAATAAGGGGAAAAGACATTTTAAATGGTAAGGAAAAATACAGAGAAGTGAATGATAATAAGGAATTAAAGGGAAGAATAAGAGAAAGAAAATTATAGATTTTAAGGAAAGAAAGACAGAAGTATGTAAACGAAAAAAAAAGGAATTAAAAGGAATATATATTGTTGGTTTAAAATATAGTGGTAGTGAGAGTAAATAATAGGGAAAATTTATGAAGGTTAGGGGAAAAAGGCAGGGTAGGGTTGTTGTTATTTGTATTTAGAGAATAGATTTAGTTATCGATGTTTGCAGGTAAAAATTATACTGCTGCATTCATTAAGACAATCTGTGGATTGCAAAATAGCTAAGACCTTGGCTATGCAGAGATCACCCTTGTTATTATAGCTTCTGTATGCTTTGGCGTAGGTGACTATGGGACACTTAAGAGTGTAAGGAGTTGAATCAATCTTTAGTTTATTGATAAACTGAGATAACTATGTATTGTCGGATTTTGTTTGGGACTTGAAATTAATCTTAGCGCCTGGAATAATAACGAACATAGCACCGGTTCCTCACTAAATAACATTCCCCTCACAAGTTCATGCGGAACACAATTCTGCAGACACGAGCACGCTTGAGGTAATTGCTAAGTAGAACAAGCCTGACACATTACGACAAGGCTGTGGGTTTCAATTGTATAGGTTTCTATTCAATTTCACTCTACCCAAATTAGCTTATAAGATTTGGTCCTACTCAAGACTACAATGAAAACATTTATCCGAAATTCCACAATGTGAATCACACTTGGGATCTTCATGCGTTTGAAGTGAACTTTTTAACTATTCAGTTATAGACATGTGTTTATGTATTCTTATATGCATGCACGTATATATGTACTTATATATGTACGTGTAGGCACGCGCATGTGTATCTTTCACCGATTTATATAGGCGAAGAAATACACATCGTTGAGGTAACAGAAAAAAGTGATTCATGATTTAAGACCCTTGGGGTATTTGTTCTGCATCAGCTAACATATATTATTTTGTCACTTTCGCGAAAATGCACTAAGCCTTCGGTTGCCTCTTGTGCAAATTGTAACGGTCAATCAATTAGATACACAAATACATAAACAAACGTTGAATTAACATTCACAACTTATCGACTTTGAAAGCAAATACTTTTTACTGGGAAAAATTTGAGAACGTATTGATCTAAAAGACTCTTATTATTAACATCTCTTTAATTTCAAGTCTAACAAATTTCTCTTCAGAAGTAGAACTTGTAATGTGATACAAATACAGAATCTGTTTCTCATACCATTCGATTCCAGCTGGAATTTGTATTTAAAAGCCGATATGAAAAGATAATAGTGTGTAATAGTACTTCAGATAAAGTCGTTTAAATAAAACACAGCGTTTGATATTTTACAGCGTTCAGTTTTTCTCTTTAAGTTTGAATTTAAAGTAAAACAAAATATATTTTGAATTAAATTTATATTAAAAAGCAAATCCCGTGAATTTTATTGCCAATGTTTCTGTGAAATTCTTGTTATTCACAATTTCTTATTTCCTAACACCAAGAATTTCATGATGGTTCTCGTAAAGATTTTTAAAAACCGATTCTGTAGCAGGAGCAGTAGAGTGAGTCGTTTACACAAACAGCATGGGAGCATGAATGGCTGTATGATAAGGAATTTGTGATGCATACCTGCAGTTCCGGATTTGACACGGCAAGCACGTGCCTTATTTAAATCGTTGCGGTGACTTGCACAGTTTCTCATCAAACGTCTTTCGTCTAGTATTGTGGAGCGTGACCCTGAGATAATCTCATCTTTTCTGCCCATTTCTGACTGGTGCATCTGAAAGGAAAGCAGCCTCCACTAGTGTGCTCTACTGCTTTCTCTTGGTGCTGCGATATAGTGTTATCAATATGCTTCTTGCTGAATAGTTTCATATGCTCTATAGTGCTGCAATGTGATCTTATAGCGAAAGAATGAATGATTCAAGTCGCGGGCTGAACTGCAGAATGATCGAGTACAGTTCCCAAGTGGCTGTGTTTTGTAAGTCAGTGATAGAGTAACAAGATGTAGTGACGATTGCTCAAGAGCTGAATAAAACCATTGACGGACTTCCGATTAACGCAGTATAGTGATTGGCGAGCATCCCACCGTCCCGCCAGAGTACATCTATATATGTTCCGAGAGTAGATAATCGTCTATTGTCAATTGGAACCAACATATACATCTGTCTGTCTGCCTGTCTGCCTCTCTCTCTCTCTCTCTCTCTCTCTCTCTCTCTCTCTCT
>NC_068982.1:17978724-17981619 GCF_001194135.2 Octopus bimaculoides
TATATATATAAATTTATATATATATATTTAAATATAAGATTGTATAAAATATTTTTATACACAGAGGAGACCCTTGACTGGTATCCTTAACGCTAAAAATGGCAGTTAAAACCCAAACCACGAAATAAATAAAAAACAGTTTATGAAGCACGCTGTTTTTTTTTGTTCGTTCTAGTGTTATAACAGCGTGCCTCATAAATTCTTTTTTTCGTGGTTTGGGTTTTAACTGTCATTTTTAGCATGTAAGGAGTCCCGTCAAAGGTCTCTTCGTTGTATAAAAATATTTTATACACTCTTATAGTTTTTTAAAAAATGTTATGTCTTATAACTTTTATGCATGCTTCCACAAACTACAACATATATATGAAAATGAAATGACAGTTGCATTCTAGTTTCAGATATAATTTTAATACAACCTTCTACATCTTTGGCAACAACATTCTGCGATACATTTTTCTTTTATTTTTATCTTATCTCTATTCCTTATTAGTTTTTAAATCTTTTTCTGAAGAATACGCGTAACATGGAATTAAAGATATACCAGATTTTCCTGTATTTGTTTTAATATTTATCCTACTTCTATGCACTTTTTCATGTATTGATTTGCTTCATAAAATTCTGCACTGAAATGAAATAAAAATAAATAACTGGCAATTTAATTCACCCCTGCCAGGTTCAAATGTGAAACCTTAACGTAGATTTCATTGACAGGTATGGTTTTCTGAGTGCTTTACGATAATCCTTCATGTATTAAAGTGCAAGAATACTTTTAAATTAATAATTTTGCTTTCAAGTTTTGGCACAAGGCTAGCAAACTTGAGGAAAGGTTTACGTCAATTACATCGAACCCAGCAGCCAAATGACACCTATTTCATCAACTCCGAGAGAAGAAAAGCAAAACCAACTTACGTGGAATTTGAAGTCAAAATGTAAAGATCAACGAGATGCTGCTAATGATATTTGTCCGGAACTATAACTATTCTGTCAGCTCATCACCTTTGATTTGATAACAATTTTTGATTTAATAATAATATTATAATAATATTTCATAAAATATTCAATATTATAATATTGTTTGATATTTTGATTTAATAATATTAACTCAAACACTTAATTAAAACCTCAGAATATATTTAAATTCTAAATAAAAAATATCAAAAGAATTTGCTTCTAATATTTAATTGATGAATATAATGATTCTTATTCTGCATGATTTCCTGATGTGCAAAATTTCCCAATGAAAATAATTTCCTGACGTGTATAATTTCTTAATCATTTAAATCTTTTCAATTAAATTCACTATTGTACAAGGCTCCATAGGAAACCGAAAAATAATCCTTCAGAGAATTACTTCTGTAAGGTTTCTTAACTCTGAATCGAAAGTTAATTATAAAAGGGATGAGAAAAATTAATATGAATGCCATATCAATTCGTTGCTTTCAAAAGCTGTTTTGATCTGACGCTTAAGTTCAGTACAAGCCAATACTACATAATAACCTTTCCCACTATCTTTATTCGAAAAACCCTGAATTAGCATCAAACATCATTTGTGTTTAAATAATCTATAGAAATAATATTTGCAAGCTCAAAGGGCAGGGGTTTTAAAGATATAATTTTTCAGCGTTTGTATTTCATATCCTACTGAAGCCGATTTTGTTTTTTATATGCTAAAATGGATTAGATAAAAAGAAAAAAAAATATACGTATAATTTTCTGCGTACATGTAAAATACTAGATAATACAACGGACTATATCATAGTTCTTCAGGCATGGCTGTGTATGGGCGCTGGTGTGGCTCTGTATAGGTACAGGCATTGGCTATGTGTTGAAGAAGCTCACTTTGTGACCACGTGGTTTCGGGTTCAATCCCGCTGCGCGGCAGTTTGGGCAATTATCTTGTACTATAGTATCGCATCGACCACTGCCTTGTGAATTAATTTGGCAGATGAAAACTGTGTGGAAGTCTGTCATGTACGTACGTATTTGAGCGTCTGTGTTTGTCTCCCCACCGCTAGGCAACTGCTGTTGGTTTGTTTAAGTCCGTGTAACTTAACGATTCGTCAAAAGAGACGGAAATAAAAAAAAACAGATTTAGGCGTAGAAGTGGCTGTGTAGTAAGTAGCTTGCACACCAACCACATGGCTCCGGGTTCAGTCCCACTGCGTGGCACCTTGGGCAAGTATCTTCTACTATAGCCTCGGGCCGACCAAAGCCTTCTGAGTGGATTTGGTAGACGGAAACTGAAAGAAGCCAGTCGTATATATATATATATATATATATATATATGTATATGTATGTGTTTCTATGTTTTTGTGTCTGTGTTTGTCCCCCAACATCGCTTGACAACTGATGCTGGTGTGCTTACATCCCCGTAAGCTAGCGGTTCGGCAAAAGAGCCGATTTAGAAATACTTATAAAGCGCACAATGAGTTATAATAAGGGAATAAATGTGTCAGCTTTCTAACAAAACATGAAGATTATCAAAATATAATAATGACACAAAATGAGCAGATTTCATACTTGACGACCTAATATATATATCGGAACGCACATACCTGTACGTATATATGCATATACTCATTTACTATTTGTTTTTACATGACTGAATGCAGCGTCTCCAATTCGTAAGTAGTTTCTCGTAAACTTATATTTTCCGACGCTACTCTATCTCTTTCTCTTCCTCTATCATTTTTCCCCCTATCGTTCTTCCTCTTTACTACTACGTATCTCGCTTTACCCCTCTCGTTCTTCCTCTGTTACTTCTACGTATCTCTTTTTTCCCCCTCGTACTTCCTCTCTTTTTCTTTTCCTCTCGTTGCTCACCTATTCTTCTACTTCCTCCCTTTGTTTCTCCCTCTACCACTCTCTCTCTTCCCCTTACACCGGCATGATCAC
>NC_068982.1:17982508-17983261 GCF_001194135.2 Octopus bimaculoides
GGGGGGGGGGCAACACAGGTACACAAACATGTACATATAAATTATAAATTTCTTGTTTCTATCTAGTTAAGTAAATAACTGGGAAAGATAGTGATTGTTAGCATGGCCACTGCTCAAGGGAGACACAAAATCGTGATGCGCATCAATATATATATGTCTACTGTTTGAATTTATAGTATGCTTATGCATTGAATACTTAGGACAAGAGAGTCCGTAATGATTTTGAATCACTCTAGATAATTTTACTGTCATACAAATAAGACATCCTAACGAAGATAAAATGAATACTGAACAAGCCTCAACTGTCATTAGTTCATGATTCCTAATATAAATAAATTCAACAAATTTCAGAGAAGAATATCTGTCCATTCCTTTAAAACTAAGGGAAATGTGAAAGTCAAACGTATGAGGACGTAAATTGCAAGGGATGCAGCTAGGTGCTGCAGTGCATCGTAGTTTGACGAAAGTAATATAACAGGTGTTGAATTTGAATTTTTGTTACACATAAATGTCTAAAGACAAAGGTCGTATATAAAAGATTCGTTCGAAATTTAAGTAAAAAACCCGATTTAATATTTATGGTAGGTTCATTGCGCTATAATCTGTAGCTATAGACAAGGGAACTGAAGTGATGAACGTTAAAAGAGAAACGGGAACATTGAATGAGTCCTTATACGAACAAAAACAAAAGGCAAAAATGCATTCATATTGTAACACTTGTGCTAAGGAAGAAAAAAACGATATATATATGTA
>NC_068982.1:17983271-17984139 GCF_001194135.2 Octopus bimaculoides
CTTTATCGATTCTCTCGCAGAAGATGCAAAGAGTGAAAAATTTATTCTGACAGTAGACAAACCTCATTCTTCAGAATTTACAGTCTGGTACACAACAAGTGAACCATAGCAATTGCACTACTGTGAAGAGCCAACGTCTTATTGAATTGATTAGACTAATACATTGATCCTGTTTTTGAAGGTGCTGCTGCTGCTGCTGCTGCTGCTGATAATGATGATGATGATGATGATGATGATGATGATAAAAAGCTTACTGTATGTGGCAGTGTGAAATATTGAAACAAATTTTGCAAGATAAAGAAATGTTGAGAGTGTTTTGCGAGATAGGGAAATGGTGAGAGTGTACATGTAGGTATGTATGGATCTATATATGTATCTATCAATCAATATCCTTGTACACATGAGCAAGCGCATAACCACCTCTGCATACATGGGCAAACACATGCCTGTCCACACGCATGTATGCATATATAGATTCAATGTGTAAAGGAAATACATCATAACATATATACAGTTCAGAAAGCAAATATCTACTAAATTCTTTTACTCAATTCATTGGTTTGACAGTGGCAATAGTGCAATACAGCCTGTAGGGCTCCAGTCAAATATATCGATCTCTTCACTGACACTGGCATTCATTTTATCGATCACTGTTTATTGAATGTCGAATTTCTTAATGGCACACCAGGCTATGGTCGTACATAAACATACACACGTTATATATATATATATACATATATATATATATATATATATATATATATACACACACACATATATATATATACATAATATATATATATATGTGCATATATATATGTATATATATGCATATATATACATATGTATATGCATGTATATATATGTA
>NC_068982.1:17987552-17989392 GCF_001194135.2 Octopus bimaculoides
TATATATATATATATATATATATTTATATAAATGACAAAGGCAGTATTAATACGGAGAGCTAATATTTATCCCCACTTAAACGTGCGGATAGATAAGCTATACTGTGGTAGTTGCCATGCTATGGGAGTTCCTTGCATGGTAACCACCCCAGTGAAGACTGTTCTAACAGAATATTCACATTTAAATGGGGTGTAAATATACGTTTTAGTATAAACGTGAAAGTTGTGAAGTTCAGTTATAACAATGCTACTCACGTACCTGTCTTTATCGTAGGCAGACCATGCATTTACGATTGGAGATCATTGCAAAACATTTTAATATAATACACAAAGGAAAACTACATACAAAAACACATTAGTTGTTAGCGCTATTATTCTATAAAAAATCCCACACGGAATTTATAGATTAGCTATAAAAGCTATGTTAACAGTACAATACAAACACACTACTATAGTACACTTGAAAAGAAAAAAATCTATGAAATCTATCAGAAATGAACTATTAAACGATTTCAATTCTACCGATGATAATTTTATTTGCAGTATTATTGACACGATTCTTTCCTGTATGTGACAGAATGGAGGATGAGAACGTCATTGCGATCATCTCCTTATCATAATGAAAACAAGAAAGTGGGAAAAGGTAGATGGATCTTGGAATGCTATTGTATTGTTTCAATCTTAACATATACAACTATAGAACCAATATGAAAACTATTTAGAAAATAAAAATAAATTATAAAAGTACCAATATTTTCAAATCAACGTGCGTTATATGCATGGTCATATATATATATATATATATATATATATATATATATATATATATATATATATATATATATATATGTGTGTGTGTGTGTGTGTGTGTGTGTGTGTGTGTGTGTAGAAACACTACGCACACATGCTTATATATTGGCCTAAGAGTTATGGGCAATGCTAAGAGTAATCTATAAAAAATCTATATAAATATAATATTGAACTTTAAACTGAACCTAGGATATATAGATAAAAGATATATAGATTCCATATATACATTGCCAAAAGAGATATAGGTATTATCATGGAATAATGGCAAAAGTTCTATCTATTTATATATTATTGAACTTTAAACCCTACCAAGGATACAGAGATAAGAAGTAGATTCCAATATTGCTTTCTGTCTAAAGTTGGAAACGAAAATCTGTAGCCGAACAATAGTAACTATCTCTATTGAAAAATACATAAGCTGTACTGTAAACCTAGACCAGAAAAGAAGAAATATTTTTATCAGACAGAAGAAGCATGTCTCGGAGAATTACAAGATAACGAGAAAGTTAAAGGGGGGGAGTGAGAGAAAGAGAGAGAGAGAGAGTGGGAGAGATTGGGAACAGTAAGATGGAAAGAGAAAGAGAAAGAGAAACGGAGAAAGAGAGAGAACATGAAAGGGCATGGAACGAGTGATAAGCGAGTTTCGAGTGAAAGCACGACAGTTTGATTGTATAAGTTTCAAGTTAAATAATAAATAGGTCATATTTTGTACAGTGAGATTCTGAAATAGAATGTTTTCTTGTTATCGAAACGTAGCTTTGTGGTCTCCACAATATCCAGGCTGTATTATGCTTTTGTTTAGTACGATGCAATTGCATTAAAAATCCTCAAAGACACGTTTGTTGGAAATGAATGGAATCCGATATACATGTTTGTCATTTTCAATGAGCACTGCGATTTTTTCAATGTATATATGTGTTTGTGCGTGTGTGTATGTATATCTATCTATCTATCTATCTATCTATCTATCTATCTATCTATCTATCTATCTATCTATCTATCTATCTATCTATCTATGTATATATATATA
>NC_068982.1:17990423-17991017 GCF_001194135.2 Octopus bimaculoides
TATATATATATATATATATATATATATGTATATACATGTATATACTATTGGCTAAACTGCCCGACTCCTGCCCTTCAGAAAATCATGCAGTCACTCTCTCAGTCTCCCCGGTAATAACGAAGTTTCGCTACTTGTGATATATCATGCCATGATCAACCTTGCAGAAAGCCTTGGCAAAGTCGAGGTATATCACACCTACAGCCGACTGGCTTAGATGTTGCTTCAGTATACAGTCAATGTGCTGCAGCATCTGTGTGGGGCAACTCCTCCCTGGACTGAAGCCATGTTGTGTGTTTGTGAGAAGGTTGTTTGTTTTCTTCTAGGAACATGATCAGCCTTTTTTCTGATAATGCGGTCCCTTGCCTTGCTAACACGTGAGGGCAGAGAGATGTGCATGTAGTTTTTAGCATCTGCTCTGATCCTTCCTTTATGGACAGGGCATATTATACCCTCTTTTAGCATGTTGAGAAGCTTATCACATGCAAGGTAACTCTGAAAGAGTATCTGCAGTGGCTTTGCAAGGTCCTTTTTACACACACACACACACACACACACACACACACACACACACACACACACACACACACACACACA
>NC_068982.1:17991320-17995093 GCF_001194135.2 Octopus bimaculoides
TACTTAGAATGTAGAATGAAAATGTACTCCTCAGCTGCATAATGAAATTTCATTCTACATTCTAAGTAGTGTTCTCACTACATGAATAAATGGAGCTTGTACGAAACGTACGTACTGCTATAACCTATATATATATATATATATATATATAAATATAAATATATGTATATATGTATAAGTGTGTGTGTGTGTGTGTGTGTATGTGTGTGTGTATGTGTGTATGCGTGTATAATGAGTAAGTCTTCAGTTGAATGTAAAATTGTTCTGATAATCAAGACATTAACACATACACATTAACACACGCATACAGAAGCATTAACAGACAGACACACTTACACACACCCGCACACACGCGGACACACACACACACACACACACACACACACACACATACACACACACACACACACACACATGTATTTATATTTAAGTATTTATATTTGCGTGGCCGAAATCATGTCTAGGTACATGCGTAAGCATTTGCTTGAGTTTTGGTTTATCAATAGTTATGTACGCATGTGTATTCATGGATTTATTTGTTAATACATGCCATAAATAACATCGGTTTTCCGCTGTATGACTGTTTGCAATATAAAGGACAACTAGCTTGCAAATTTCCGTTGAATTTAGATTAACCATCGCTCCACCGAATGAATTAACGTAATTTTTCTTTAATCATAAAGAGTTATCGGAAGCAATAATCATACGTAGATGATTGTTTTAATATCCGAATCACGGATTGAAATATAACTTTTGGCGAAAACTACGGCTTTCTAGAGAAAAGATTTTGATTATCAACCGATAAAATTCAATGACATAATACAAGGTAAATTTGCATAGCTGTTTGCATCTAACATTTTTCATACAGTTAATATCATATTACATAATGGTAAGATAGTTGTTATATGACCTTAAAGCTAATAACAAATAAATACTAATATGCATGTATATATATATATATGTGCATGTATGTATGTATGTATGTATGTATGTATGTATGTATGTATGTATGTATATATGTGTGTGTGTGCGCGCGTGTGTATGCACACGCGTGTTGTGTGTGATTGTGTGTGTGTATGTATGTGTATATATATATATATGTGTGTGTGTGTATATATATATGTACGTGTGTGTATATATATACACGCATACATATATATATAAACACACACACACACACACACACACACATATATATACACAGACAAATACATATATAATACACACACCATGCGTGCGCATACACACACGCACATACACACACACACGCGCGTACACACATATGCGCGCGCACACACACCTATACAAAATAGATAATTGCTATCACCAATCACAAGCTTACTAAAATTAATATTTTAATAAATGTTAATATGCATGTATGTATTATGGCATCTCATATCTCGGCCTTCAACAATGTAAACATCTATGATAATACAGCCTTTAAATAGAGCGTGTGTATACATGCAAATTAAATTTATTCTCAAATTATTAAAACAGAATTATACTGGATAGAGAATCATTTGCTTTAATGTTATATGCTGTTTCTATATAAATGCGGATATCTGTATACCCTTGTTATTAAAGTTATTTAGAGAAATATTTCTTACCTGATAAATACATACAAGTGGAAACCACTCGGAACTGACTTAAATAAACACTTAATCAGTGTTGTCGCACAAGTGTATCACTTTTATCTCAGTAAAATTACGAGGCGTCTCACATACAAGAATTACAGCTACTCAGAAAATAGCGTTTCACAGCATCATACAAATTGATCGCTGGGCTCTTTTCTTCAAGCACATTCCATATAATTTTATGTCGGTATCTTTCAAGGTTATGTAAAGTTTACATTTTCTAATTGGCGCTTGGAGTCTCCTTGTTCGTTAAAAACAAAAAAACTGAAATACATACGGATGCTAAGTAAACTTCCTTAAACGCTGCTTAAAAAAGCAGCTTTATTCTCAACATCATCAGGAACATACATTTACCCACGTGCCTCCGCAGCGTTACCCTTCGACGATCACGGAAATACATACATACATTTGTCATCAGAAAAATCATTAACTATTTACACCACGAACTCCATGTTTTTTTCTCTGGATTGTTGGGCCATTCCACACACGTTACATTTCAGAAACAATACACAATGCTTCCAGCGAACTACAATACCCTCTTATTGCAGAGTTCGCAACCACTAGGGAGTTAATCAAGCTCTCAGAGAAACGTGCTAAAGTTGGATGCTAAGTAAACTTTCTTAAACGCTGCCTAAAAACAACACAACATAATTCCCAACACTATCAGAAACATATATTTATCCACGTGCCTCCGCAGTCTTGCCCTTCGACGTTCACTGAAATACATACGAACATTCGTCATCAGAAAAATCATTCACTATCTACACCACGAACTCTATGAGAACAGTTTGTATAGTCCCCTCTGGATTGTTGTGCCATTTCAGACATGTTACATTTCACAAAAGAATGAATATTTCATAATTATTGTATTCTCTATTTCACCCTTTAGCTTTCACGAGTTTCAGTTATTGGTCTGCGATCATGCTGGGGTACACCTTTGAAGGGTTTAAAGGATCAAATCGAAACAACTAGTTTTCTAATGTCTGCTATATTCTATCGGCCTCTTTTGTCGAACCGTGAATAAAAAAACAAAACAAACCAAAACTGATTCTCAAGTAATGATGAGGGAGAAACAGAAAGGCACAAACACTCACATACATGCCCTGACACACACACACGCGCATATATATATATATATATATATAAACAGAAATGCATTTATTTCTCAAACGCGTGATAATGCTATAAATAGCGTGATCAGGATAAATTATCCATTTATTGCAGAAAAATACGCTACTGGCCAGCCATGAGACACGAACTCACATCTCTGTGATTACGCGTCGCGTGTTTTACCATTAAACTAAACTGCCCAACAGCGAATTCTTTTGCAATTTTAGAACTTATAAATTTAGCTTTATAAGACGCTAACGTTAAATTCAACCTTACGATGACAGTAAACAAACAAAGTTTGTTCTTTTTTAGAGGCGTTGAGATGTATTGTAAGAAAAGAAATAAATTTATTTCTCAAACGCGCGATAATGCTATAAATAGCGTGATCAGGATTACTTATCCATTTATTGCTGAAAAATACGCTACTGGCCAGCCATATATACATATGTATGGATCAAAGCAGTTTCATTCAAATTCGTTGGTGCTCCGAGTTGTATGTATATATACGATGTGCTTCAACGTTGTTTCCATCTACCAAATTCATTTACAAGGTATTGGTCAGTCTTAGGCTATAATAAAAGACACTTTTCGAAAGTACCGCATCGTGGGACTAAACTCGAAACAACGTGGTTATGAAGCGTCCGTCTTAACAATTCAGCCATGCTCGCCCCTGTGATTTCCGTAATCCGAATAGAAAACGCCATCTGCGTTGAAAATCTTAAAAATTCGGGCCGGTCGAAGTTAAGCAAACGCAAAAGATCCGATAAATATTTTCCAGGGAATATAAACGTCAATCATTAAAACAAAAATAGTGTTAAATTTGTTTGTGGTCAACATGGGTGCAGGCGTGGCTGTGTGGTTAACAAACCTGCTTTGCAGCAATGTGGTTTTTGGTTCAGTTCCCTCGTGCAGCACCACCGTGGGCAAGAGTTTACTGTCTTAGCATAGGTCTTCCAATTCCATGTGAATGAATTTGTTTGACGGAAAACGGATGAAGCCTTTCCTGTATATATATATATATATATATAT
>NC_068982.1:17995401-18005413 GCF_001194135.2 Octopus bimaculoides
ATGGCTCTTCGTCGGAAAGGAGAGAAAAATCCAAGGAAGGAGAAGGAAAATCGCCAGGGCCCGTGTATATATATATATATATACATGTGTGTGTATATATGTGTATAGGTATATCTGTATCTGCACACGCGCGTACACAGATATAAGTATGTTTGTGTGTGTGTATGCGTATAAATATGTATATATCTAAGTATGTCTTAGTGTTTTGCTTGTTCATCCCTACCAATTCATCGTCGTAACTTAGCAGTTCGGCAAACAACACCGTTAGAATAAGTACTAGGCTTCAAAGTTTTAGTACCAGTGTCGATTAGGCTACTAAACGCTTCATGACAGTGCTCCATCATGACCGCACTCCACTGAATGAAACAAGTAAAAGATAAAAGAAGATATAATTATTTCCATGACGATACCAAAGCAGAGTTGCATCCGCAAATATGTTAATCAGTTAACTTGTAGTTATATTTGTTAAATGGTGGGTTGTGCTGCGGTAAACTATCGTCAGTTAATTGATGTCGGTGAAATTTTTTGTAGCAGGTTGTATCTTACTTATTACTTGACTAGCATGTATCTTACAGACCCAGAAGTTTAGAAGGCAAAGTTGACATTAATATGACTTCAAAGATTCAAGGATAATACTTGTTTCAAATTTTGGCCATCAGTTTTTGGTGGAGGGGGTTAAGTGGATTACGTCTAACCCCGCGATCAACTGGCACTTCTTTATCTACTCCGGAAGGACCTTAGCGGTATTTGAACCCAGAACGCATAGACGGACGAAGTGTTGCTAAGCATTTTACCCGGCGTGCTAGCGATTCCGCCTGCTCGCGGACTTATTCAAGGTTATAGATGAGTTCTGAAATAACCGCAATTACACAAGTTCAGGGCGAAAGCAATCAATTAGCTATATAGACTGTTCTTGAATGGTGCATGTTTTATCGAACACTAGAAGTATAAATCGCAAAGTTGAACTCGGCAGAATTTTAAACGGTCGGTAATAATATTAATGATAATAAGTAATCATATATGTCATGAGGAATAAGTATTTGTTTAGCTCCAATACTATCACGGATAAATCATGCAAAAGTGTGACATACATATTCAATAATAGTCAAGAATGGCGCAGATATCTAATTATGCCTTCTGAAGTATTTATTGTCTACAAAACCTTATTTTGGACAAAGAATATTCCTGAAATAAGATGCAATCGTTGAGAATATTCCAGATCTATGTGAACCTAATTACTTCTACCCGCAAACAATCAATCAAGTCATCCCATAATTACTTGTTTATAAAAGCACAATATATTAATGTCTTAATTTCGCCTGCATTATTGATTTCCTCTTTAGCCCAAGTAATGTAATTTATATAATTATCATTATTAATTTCATTGCTAAAATGAATTGTTTCTGCTATTCGCAGTATTATTGGTGTCTATTTTATTTTCTGAAGAGGAAAGATCCCAAAACGCTTCCTTATTAATTTCCTTGTAAATTTCGAAATTTATTTCTGTAATTAGGAGACGTTGAGACTGACTGAGTTGATAAGGAAGTTTACCTTTCCAATTAAGTAAGCAGCATAGATCCGTATCTTCTCACCTGCACTAGCTGCGAATTCATGGCCAATCTCGAACGAGAAAGACTGGTATATCGTATACATTCAATTTAAGACTCCCGTTTTAAAATTTATAAGTAACTGCAACTAAATTATTTAATTTTGAGAAAAAAATATTAAGATATAATGTGTTAATGTGGATATAGGATTATGCAATCAAGAATTTCGTTTAGCAACCACGTGGTTCCAGTTTCGATAACACCTAACGTCTGCTACTGTATACACTGATTGTGAAATATCTTGTGAATGGAATATGGTTGATGGAAACAATGAAGCTGTCCGGTGTATCTATGAGTGTGATACATACATACACACATACATACATACATACATACACACATACATACATACATGCATACATACATACATACACACATACATACATACAGACAGACAGACACAAATACATACATACACTTTTCTCTGCAAAATAGGGGTAGTTTATCCTGTTCAGGCTATATTATTAGCATTATTCTGCGATTGAGAATTTAAAAATCACTTCTTTAACTTTCGAAGACATCTCAACGCTTCTAAAAGCAAACTTGGTTTGTTTATTTACGTTTGTCGTAATTTGAATACATACATACATACTTCGCTATAGCAGTAGGCCAGCTGCAGGATAGGAAGGCACCTGGAAGGGACTTAATCGTTGGATATTGGTACAAGAAGCTGACATTTTATAGAAACCAATTGGTATGTATGTTCAAAAGGACTATGGAGGGTCAGACTGATATACCAAATTGGCTTGCTACAGCAAGAACAAATCTTGTTGCAAAAAATTAAATCACCTAAATGGCAGGAAACTACAGCCCATTACTTGCCTAACCATTATGTTCAAACTGCACACAAGTTGCCTCAACCAATTGCTCCAGGACCATTGTGAGTCGAACAACATTATGTCTGAGGAATAGGCTGGTGGAAAGAAGGGAGTGTGGGGATGTGCAGAACAACTTTTAATAAACAAAGCTGTACAGTCTGAAGTAAGAAAACAACGTAGAAACATTGTGATAGTATGGCTTGACTATAAGAAGGTATTCGACTCTATCTCTCATTCATGGCTGTTGAAGTGCCAGCTACCTTAATTGCTGCTACAGAGAGACTCACAAAGACATGGACAACTATTCTTACCCTTACAGCTGAGAACAGCTAAGAACGGAAGAAATGATGGTGGTAGAGGCCTGAGATCAGTACAGACAGCCTTCGAATGCCATATGGCATCATTTAGGCAGCATCTGCTAAACAACAGCAGCAAAAATAAATACATTATTGTAGTGGTGAAAAATGAAGTGAGCAACATTGTACGAGTTGGCAGCGAACTCTTCAACAAACACACTCTGCCTGATGATCTCCTGTACAGCCCTCAAACAGCTGGGCTCTCTTACTCCAGAGAAGACCTGGATGGAAAGCGCTCATCATACAAAAAAAAAAAAGAAAAAAAGACCAAGCATGGGTATGTTGCCTGGAAGTTTGAAGAAGACAGTAGAATTGACAGGAAGCGCAGCCATTCTTAGACACAAGACCACTTCACATCACACTTTGAAAGCTATGGGCTTGAAATCTAGAAACAGGAGATTGCCACAAAGTAACTGGAGAACAAGAGCGAAAGGGACGGTTTTGTAATCTCAAGGTGCAATCGCATGTGTAGGCGGTGTCATGTATCCGTGGAAGACATTGCACATGTGATTAGCAGCTGTCTTAAAATGTCATCACGGTACTAATTCAATTCATCCTTAGTCGAAAGACACCCGTTGTTATGTCCTGTTATTTGCATTTGTATTTGTGTAACATTCTCCGTGTTGTTTCGTCCTTGTTTTCTTATACATTCGCTGCTTTCTTCCAAGGAATTTAATGCTCTTGGCTTGGTTTTTCCTTGGGGCTGGCCAGATTGGAGCAATCTCAAGTATAACCAGCCGAAATTGCAAAGATACTCTGGAACTCGACTGAGGATTGAAAACTCCGGATGACCCGTCCTTGTCTTCTTTGTATCGTCTGTCTGGATGTTTTGTTGTCCCTTTTTTCTATCACCTAACTGTCTGAATGTTTTGCGCTCTTGTCCCAATTTTGTATTTTTTATATATAAATAAATATATCTGTGTGTGTATGTGTGTTTATTTATATATGTATGTATGTATGTATGTATGTATGTATGTGCGTGTGTGTGTATGCATGTATACATGTGTGAAAAAGAAACACGAGATACTTTATGTAATTAATAGCAGTAAAAAGTATGAACTCTATAACGAAAACAAAAATAGAGTAAGATAAGCACCGAGTTACACCTTGATATATTTGTTCTGCACACAGTTATAAACACTCGTCTGCTGCCCTAGATGAACAAATACAAGAAAATTATGATTGGTCCATTTGCAATCTGAAACCAGCAATTCGAGTGCTCACCAAATGTGATATAGAAACCATAAACTGCCCAAATCGGCGTTTACGAGTCAGTGTTTCTCTCAGGTACCCTTTCGTATGCTGACAGAAATCAGTTGTTGGTTACAACATCAAAATATACCCGCTAGCACTTTCAGGCTTGATACTCCTATTTTCAATTATGTGGCAAATTTAACTAATCTAGATTTAATTAAAGTGATAAAAGCGAACAAGTATAGAACTGGTAGAGTAATATCAGCGCTCTTACGTGTCTTTACATATCAAAGGAGATGAGAAATTATTGACATTAAAATAAAGTCGTTTACTGCAATATAAAAGCTATGAAAAGCAGGAAGACTTTTAATATGTTCCATAATTGACATTATTGAAATGTGTCTTTTTATCTAGTGATAACGACCTAGAGTCGAAATTCAACCATTGATTATCGATGTTGCTTTCAAGAGTAGTCTAACATTTGAAGGTCTTCTGAAAGTTGGTCTAATTTTCTGTTTCTTAGTCAGTGCAATATCTCCTGCCTCTTCCCTCAGATGAAGTAATATAATTATCTAGATGTACTGAGTGATATGACCAAACTTTGTTTTTCAGAGTGTAACTTCTCTTCGAGCATCTGACACACTTCTTTCGTTTGGTATCTTATCTTACGGAAAAAGACAGCCTTGGACTTCCTTATCGCTGGTTCCCTGCTCTGACAATGAGCCGACTTTCCAAATATCTTTGGAGCCACACAGTGGTGCTCTGTAAACCACAATTTCTGCATTTTACTGTTGCCAATATTACCTCTACTATCATTGACCACCTTCTCGCTGTGTCTATGCTTTCAGGTCCCTTGGGAGTAGACTTCAATAGGCAACGAAAAAACGTAAAGCAACTGATTTTTCTACCATGTCACAGCAGTCTGTTTTCAGCTGTCACAGTCAGTAATATCTCCAGAAGAGCTTTGCAGTCTCCAGTGACCACGAAGTTCTACATATGAATAGAAAACTCATCCGTCCATAGTTTACTTCGTGCTACGTCGACATTTGGCTCATACACTTTCTCTAGTAAAACAGTTACAAGCCAAGACACACGATTGTTATATATGTCATCGCCTATAATATTTATATATTTGCTCTCTCACATGCAACACTAACCTGCCGGCAGGTATGTGAGATGTGATTTCTGCTTCATGCGTCAGTGCGTTCTCTATTTTGAAAGCCAGAAGCCTGTGTCCATGCATTATGTCCTTATATCAGGCATCGTGACAGATATCGGATAGTATTTCCTCCAATGCTTTCCCTATGGGTGTATAGAACCTTACATGTTTTGAAGTAAAAAAAAAATACCTAAGATACACTAATCTTTACCGGTTTTTGTATAATACATCGGACAAAACGGCACTGCCCATTATAACAAACCTCATTCATGTTCTTTTATTTAGCCGATCTACATCGATAAGTGTTTTTTGATTAGCAATACTAGGAACATTTCTACAACTAGCCTTACTATTGGTGTTACAAGAAATATCGTTATTTTTTTCAGTTTCTAAAATGTCTGTCACATTTGCTCACTCTGTTTATTCACTCTTTTCTCATTTTTTTCTTCTACATTACGCTGTATTATTGTTTGTAAAATTTTAATGGAAATTCTTGGGATGGCAGTGAGTGCTATCTCACTTGTTGCTTGAATCTTTCAGTGATACCCAGGGAACAGAAGCCACCATGAATCACTAGGAAACACTTACAAAAGATTTGTATTTTTCCTTCTCAGCTAAATGAGGCGGATACTAAAATGTACTAAATATTTCTATTGACTATATGATCCCAAAAAGCTCTTTAGTCGAATATAACGTAGTAAGATCCCATTTGTTGTGAAACTGTTTCTAAGACGTCCATATAATTCACCAACTAACAATAGCAATAGTGAACAACGACAACAAAATATATATTGTTTGTAAATGAACAATTTGGTGTGTTTATTTTAACGTCTATCAAAGTATACAATATGTTTCTTTGCTCTAGGTAACACAGACGTGCGAAACTTGATAAAAAAAAAAAAATTGCAAACATAATGAAGGCTAACGCAACATTAAATTACGTGAGAGAAAACGATATAATTATACAGCAGCAACGGTAGTTAGTAAAGAAAGTGTGTATTTCCTAGATCTCTTGATATACACATGTGGAAAACCTAGGCAAACATTGTAATAAACATGTAGAAAAGATAGAAATTAGGAGAAATACATTCCTCTTTCATAACTAAATCAATAAGTAAAAGATACAACTGAAAAATAAAAAGAATAGACAAATAAAACAAAATGTATCGAAAGCGATGTACCCAAGATCAAAGAACGTCTGTAACAACAGATCTTTGTTAAATTACAAAGAATCCGACGGTATGAAAAGCGACAACGATTCTTTCAACAAAACATTCGACTCCAACCCAATACTAACTAAAATAAGATGAAAAAAAATCAATGCAATACGAACAAGGAAAGTAGATAAACACTGAGGTAATCAGCGTTGATGAGATTATTCAAAGTAACAAACACCACATCTGGAAATTCGTAGGCGTCCATATTAAATCATAAGTAGAAGAAACTGCTGTAAAGGTTGATATGGCTGGAAAAAGAAATACTGATCAATAAAGCGACGAGTGTAGAAGAAGAAAGGTCGGAGCATCTCATGGATTGAAATTGTTGAATATATTTGGCAGATATAATGCAGTACCATTAAACGCGCAATTACATGAAATATGGTGTAAGTAGACAGCACACAATTATGAAGATATAGCGGAAATAGGGACTTATAAACAATTAATCTAAAACATGTTAGACGAGACTGGACGTAGGTACAAAGGCAATGCGAAAACAATGAATGTTCGTTTTAGACGGTTAATATGAAGTTACATCTTGCTTCACATTAAAAAATGAAAAACACTGATAACGACAGTACATGGATTTATATAAAATTAAGTTAGTAATTGCGTTTTGCGTGTATATCAAAAGAGAATTAAATCCGATTAATGAAGTAGTAGATATCAATATAGAAGTTATACTTCTAAATACGTTATAAAGCTGGTCGCTACGGGATTAGTACGATTAACAAGTGAAACAAGAAAATGACAATCGCATTTAGAATACACCACTCAAAATCTGATCGAAAGTTTATAATTAGCTTGAATACACGGTGATACGCTTCTCTACAATTAGAAAAAGACTATGAAATTACAACGCTGGGACAAAAGTATTTAGTGAAAACTAGTAAAATAATTACAGAAGTGAAACGAATGTAAATATTTCGAGAAAACTAAGAAATAGAAAGCTAAACCTGAAATAACATATTGCAATAAGGTGGAATTGGAACGAGTACAGCTTCTGAAAAAAGCTCAAATTTAATCCAAACCTCGTATTAAATTGATGCATCTCACCAGAATAACATCCAAAGAAAGTGAAATAGCCAAGGGAAAGTCACAAATTTGGCTAGAGGAACTCAAGAATCAAAACTGACAACAATAAAAACAACAACAGCAGTAATAATAATAATAATAATGATAATAATAAGTATTTTGCCCGGCGTGCTAACGATTCCGCCAGCTCGGCGCCTTAACAACAACAACAACAACAATAATAATAATAATCATAATAAAAAAAAATAATTATGGTTTCAAATTTTACCACAAGGGAAGATATGTTCGGGGAGGGGATGTGTCGATTATATCGACCCCGATGTTCAAATGGTACTTACATTATCAACCCCGAAAGGATGAAAGGAAAAGTCGACCTCGGCGGAATTCGAACTCAGAACTTAGTGACTGGCGAAATGCTGCCAAGTGTTTTGTCTGGAATGGTAACGATTATTGCCAGCTCACCGCCTTAACAATAATAATAATCTTTTCTACTATAAGCACAAGGCCTGAAATTTGGGGAGGGGACTTGTCTATCACACCGACTCCAGCACTTGATTGGTACCTATTTCATCAATTTCCCCGGAAGGATGAAAGGCAAAGTCGACTTCGGAGGAATTTGAACTCAGAACATAGCGACAGGCGACATGCTAACGATTCTGCCAGTTCGCCACCTTCAAATATAATAACAGTCCCTTCTAGGCCTCAGATTTGGGGGAAGGGATTAAGGCCTCAGATTTGGGGTAACGGATTAGTTGATTACATTGACCCTTGTGAGTAACTGGTGCATATATTTAATCGACCCCGAAAAGGATGAAAGACAATGTCAACCTTAGCGGAATTTGAACTCAGAACGTAGTGACGGGCGAAATGGTGCTCGCCGCCTTCACAACAACAACAACAACAACAACACCAACAATTGGTTCTTCACGAAGGAAAAATGCTTACATGTATGGGATTAAAGCACCAAAACTTGAAATGTATACATCATACAGAAAATATGGCTACGGGCATTGCACACAAATTACGTAGTGTATTGTTTATGCAAAATAAAACAAAACTATGACAAAATGTTTCACGTGTCCAGGACACATAAGGCTGCGCTCGGAAGTACAGTAAAAGTACATAATGAAAAATGTGACGATGGATGTAAAAAATAACAGAAATATAAACAATTGTACTTGATAGGTAGAGAGATCCGTAGAATATTAATTTTTTTGCAAATGTTTTTCTTTCAGTAGTGTTACAGTACATTATAGGTATTCCTACAATTTCGTTCCATAATCAAACTTCTTAAATATGTAACAGTTGAAGAAACAGCAAAAGTAGAACATTATAGATTATTTCTTACATCAAAATAATCGACTAATAATAACATAATAATTACTGTATAATGGCTAATAATTACTGCATTAATGAGAGTTAGGAAACGTTACAAGTACTTAACGGTGAGACTATCAGAAACTCCTTTCAATATTGATTAACTAATGTCATCAGAAAGTTTCCAAATGAACTAATCAAAAATTGGCTGGTCACCTGTAGGTTATTTAAACATTGCAAATACACTCATTTGTCGTACTACAATTGTCTTCATGTTATTCAATTAAATGAGGAAAGGAACTCGATTAAGACATTGTTTGCATAACTGAGCACTTAACCTAATCACTTAAGTGCATGCTTGAAATGTAAATAACAGATAAACATTGTTTGTGACGATGAGAAGTTCAAGTGGAATATGCTTCCGAGGAGGAAACCATTTTGAAGAGGACTCCATGCGATGTGATCACTCGATAATCGCACGAATTGCTAGAAATAAGAGTTAAATATCTCTCAAATCACATACTGCCGTCATAAAAAGAGGACTGATCCAATATAAAAAGAGAAGTCAGTATGGTTTGGTGAAACATGAAATGTTATTGATCATAAGTTCGTATCACATGTTTTTTAGCATCATTATTTGCAATTGTTTTGCATCAATGTTCTTAATATTGTCATAAGATTTGAGACAGTAATAAAGCAGACAAGCAACAATGGAAAGTGGACTTTTTCGGTAGAATGTGACAAATAGTTAATAATAATAATAATAATAATAATAATAATAATAATGATAATAATAATAATGATAATACTAATAATGAGAAGAAGAAGAAGAAGAAGAAGAAGAAGTAGAAGAAGAAGAAAGAAAGAAAGAAAGCAAACTATGTTGGATCATAGATTTAGCATGCCCAGCTGACAACAAGGTATGCAATAAGGAAGAAAGAAAAGTTGATGGATATGACAGGTCAGCTTGGGAAGTTAAGCAGTTGTGGTCGGTAGAAAAAGGGGTAGTAGTACCACTAATTGTCAAAGCCCTGGGAACAGTGAGTAAAAATCTTGAGAAGTACATTGAACAAATAGAGGCTGCAATAAGGGCGGAGCACTTGCAAAAAACAGCACTACTTGGAACCGCTCGAATACTCCGGAAGGTGCTCGAAAAATAAGAGGTGTTACCTTAGTTCACTGGTAGTGAACAGCTGACACCGTAGTACATATCCAGCGTTAGAAGCTGTGCAAAGAAATTCTGTTTAATACCACAGATTTGTTTGTCAGTTGTTTGACCTTAACCAGTTGAGCATGTCCCTTGGTGGCT
>NC_068982.1:18005620-18011609 GCF_001194135.2 Octopus bimaculoides
TTCTACTATAGGCACACAAGACCTAAAATTTTTTCGGAGGGGACCAGTCGATTACATCATCCCTAGTGTTTCACTGGTACTTAATTTATCAACTTCGAAAGGATGAAAGGCAAAGTCGAACTCGGCAGAATTTTTAACTCAGAACCTAGCGGCAGACGAAATACCTATTTCGTTATTGCCCACAAGGGGTTAAACATAGAGGGGACAAACAAGGAAAGACAAAGGGATTAAGTCGATTACATCGACCCCAGTGCGTAACTGGTACTTAATTTATCGACCCCGAAAGGATGAAAGGCAAAGTCGACCTCGGCGGAATTTGAACTCAGAACCTAACGGCAGACGAAATACCGCTAAGCATTTCGTCCGGCGTGCTAGCAATTCTGTCAGCTTTCCACCTTAACAATAATAACAATAATCGTTCTACTTAAGGCACAAGGCCTGAAATTTGCCAGGAGGAGACTACTCGATTACATCGTCCCCAGTGTTTCACGAAAGGCCTTATGCCAATATTTGAAATCAATTTATATAAGTGCCGTACGTTTTGATTATTTGTGTAAATTATTACAGATATTACTTAGTTTATGGCTTAAAGGGAACAGTTTGAATGGGAAACGATGCTCTACCCATCATATTCGCCGGTCATTGCTCTATCTTATTATCATTTAACCCACAGTCTTCAAAACCATTTGGACCAAAAAAATATGAATTCTGCAGACAACGTCAGAACAGTAGTGGAAGAGTATTTTTCGTTACAGACAAGTAAATTTTGGAAGAGGGGTCTTTACGTCTACCGTATAGATGGAAGAGCATTGGATAAAATGAAGGAAAGTATATTTCACATTGAAAAAGAACTTTGTTTATCTTAATTTTGAAAAAACAAAAAGCACGAAGTATTAAAAAGACCGCATTATTTAGGGGATGGCCCAATAGAATCCATTTTGCGATTCTGTCCAGCGACATTCTAATCAATGTAAAGATGATGCAGCTCGACCTGGAGAGACACCCTCATCTAGATTTTTGCATGTTGAGAAAAGTTACTCCAGATATACATGTAGTTATTTACACACATACGCACACACACGCACACACACGCATTCACACGAATTCACACGTGCACATTAAATATTCATATATATTCATAACTTGTGAGACAAACTGGTCGGCCAATATTCACCTTTTCCCCATTGTCACACTCATTTCATCTCCTAAGATTAAAGGAAAGACTCATCGCTATTGCAATAATAAATATGCGGACGGTTCAGTGTTCAACATCAGTTGTTTCCAGGAAAACAATTCAAGGTTTCGAAAGACGAACGCAATGACCTCTGTCTGACGGTGACTGTCCCCTGACCGCCAATTCAGTTGATGACTTACAATATAGTGTTGACCATTTCTCTGGCGCATGTAAGATTTTCAGCTTGAATACCAGTACAAAGAAAACCAAAGTGATGCATCGGCCAGCATCTTCATGAACATGTCACTATCTCTGAAGTATGTTCTCTCCTGCTCATATTGGCAACACTCATGAAGACAGCATCAAGGTGTACCAGACTGTCATTCCTACGAAACCGCTCTTTTAAGACATAATTCCTGAAGTACTATTTCATACTGAGCTATCCATCCTCCACACAAGGAAAGATTACGGAGTTCACAGGGAAAGATTACGGAGTTCACGTGCCAAACAACTGTAAGAAACTTCACTTCAGCAAAATCGAGTGGGCCGAATCCCACTTCCCTCCATAAGTCTGAAAGAGTCGTAAACAATACTCTGGAGGCTTCAGTGAAGGCCTTTAACATTACGCACAAAAGGAATATCTGACAGAGGATTTGAAGAGTAATAACGCAGCTTAACAACGGAGGAATGCCAGAAAGGAAAATACTTTCAGACCTTCCATTTATATTTGTATTCCTTGTTCATACTATGAAAGACACAAAAGTCTTCAGATTCAATTGACCAGTCCTCTGTGCATCCTCATGGCCCGATAACGCCACGATGACCAGATTCTCCACGTCGTCTCGACGGACGAACAACACTTTAAGTGTACATATGTGTGAGAAATACTCAAGTATTTACTAGCGTAATGAGTAGGCCGTTTAGTTGATCGATATCGATTAAATGGACCGCCATACGTCAAAACCACCGGTAGAACCCATCATATGTATCTATGTATATGTGTATTTTGACCTGCGCGTGTGTATGTATGTATACCTTTGTGTGTGAGAGGTATCTTCTTTTTCTTTTATATCTCACTTTTTATTGCTCTCTCTTTTTATATCCACCATTCTGATTCTAACAGCTCTTCATTCACCTTTTCGTTTTGCTTTCTCTTTCCCCCTCTCGTTTATGTCGGTTATTTACACCACAAGGCTATAAATTTATAGTTCTTTCTCAGTACCTGTCCGTTCCTTAGAATCATTTACACCTGTTTGCTGCCACTTTTTCAACGATTGTACAAGCACCTACTTCTTTCTCTCACTTGCCTCTCCCTCCCTCTTACATTCTTTGTCTTTTTTCTTCGATCTCTCTTCCTCTATTTCTTATACTTTACCTTCTCTCAGTTTACCATGTCCCTTGCTGTCTATCATTTTAATTTTCATACCTTCATAGATTCTAATTTGGCACTGAGAGCTATTTCGAAAACCATTTGAGTTTTTACTTTGAAATTACATTTCTATTTAAGAACACGAATTGCTAATGAAACAGAACTCTACAGTTGGATGTGAGATGCATGTGAACTCGATCCCACGACATTTGACTTCCAGCCTAATTCTATTAAAATTAACTGATATATTATTGTCATAATTAACAATTTATATCAGCATCATCAGTAATAACCCTACGTTAATCAAGTTCCTTATTTAATATCATTTTTATACGAAAGGTTTCAAATTCATCTGCTGCTGAATTAGATATCTTATGTCTTGATCCTAGACCGTTGGATGCATTAGTTCTGTTAGTAGAAATTAAATTCCTCATTCCTTAGGTGGACTGAGTGTAACAACAAAACAAGCTATTCTGCAAAATATAATAAAATAAAGATTAATAAATCCACAGATGTTTTATATGGAGAGCTGTCTAATGCCAGCGCTTATTGATAGAAATTTTTCAACATTCATAAACGAAATACTACTGCAATATCACTTTTACCTCCAAGTTTTCCGTTTAAATATTGGTATTCCTATTCTCACTCTTCGCCAGTATCATATCAATTTGGCTCCCATAGTAACACTTTCCGAAACATTACTAATATTCAGGAAATGTATATGCACATTATGTACACCCTACGAAATATGATAAAATAACTATTTTATAATTTCTCTTTTAATTGCTGCTCTCTCTCTCTCTCTCTCTCTCTCTCTCTCTATCTATCTATCTCTCATACACACATATACTTATACACACATACACACGCACATATGTGATATATATATATATATATATATATATATATATATATGTGTGTATGTGTGTGTGTGTTTGTGTTTGTGTGTGTATGTATATGTGTGTTTGCATGTGTGTATTTATATGTGTGTGTGCATACATATATATATAAATGTGTATGTATATATATATATATATATATATATATATATATATATATATATATATATATATATATATATTTATATAAATGCATATAAATATGTATATATATATGCATATATATGTACACACACACTCACACACACACATATATACATCTCAAAATACACTTGGCTTTTTAAACCAATTATTTCTGTAATTCTGACATGCAGCGCATGAACTTCTCTGATATTACTTTGAATCACCATTTTCCCTAAAAGCATGATCTGCAATTAAATTGATTGCAATCACTGATTTTGCATTAACGTTGGTAATTATCATCCCTCCATACAGACCGGCGGTTCACACTACTAGAAATGAACGTAGCAGTACCTATGGAAATAACAATTGATAATACCGTTGTATTCCCTGCACAATATATTGCATCATCCTGATGTAATATGCCTTCCAAAATGGTGGCTCCTGCATGATGCAGCAGAAACCAGATGTAAAGTCAGACAAAGGTGAGATCTCAACCACACCTACATAAGTAGAGTATGAGCAGTGTTATTGATTATGATCCTGGACATAACTATGATTCTGAAACAATAGGTTTTTGTGAGCCCATGTCCACAATTTGTGATAATTTTAGCTAAGAAATGAACAGAACAGAAAACAACAATTGATAATTCCTATGGAAAATAAATTTACCATTTCCTGTTCATGCATCAGAACTCATAAGACAATTTCTTCAGACCACTGCTGAAGAAGAGAGGAATTCTTTGCAGAATATCAAAAGACACACGTGTTTTGCAAAATGACTTCCTCTGGAGTGAATATCCTCAGAAAAAAAAGGAATCATGGTGGATAGGACAAGAACAAATCTTCCATACTTTTGGATAACTTTAACACATCTCAATGTAAGTGACTACTTTCTGCACCAGAATACCTTTTTCTGCGGACATAGAACCATCTAATCTTCATCAGTTTTGGTTTAAATGTCGTGAGGACGTGATTAAGTATTCTAAGCATCAAACGGAAGAGATGTATGCTGAAAGAGGACTAGGTACACTGATCCAAACTATGATGATTTCATTATATTGAGTATATGTTTGAGGATATCAATGACTCCAAACTAAAACAATATTTCCGGTATCAAACTTACAGCACCGAAGGCAATATTTCAGCAGAAGTCTTGAGAGAGAGAGACATCATACTGGCGCATTATCAGCATATGGCACTGACAATGAATCTAAACTTATCGCAAACCTGAAAGTCGAATATCATGCTATTTTGAAAGGGCTTGCCCAGCAAGGAAACAGAATTGCCCTTCATGATGTATGGTGGAGGTGGAATGAATCTTCCAAACAAACATACAACTTCCTAATGATAATTTTGCTTCGCGATGATAGGCATGAAGTAGGTATAGCTGTTGCAGCTGTTTATTGAAGTATCCACCACACATCTTTCTGGGTGCTGTACAATGCACTTGTTCGTGAGCCTTTTTGAGAACTGGGCAAGTTTCTTACCGATTCTAAATATTTTCTTTTAAATGGTGAACAAAGGAGTACCTGATAACTCTAGGAGTCCTGAACAAGATATTAAAGGACTGTGTGGCTATAGATCTTTAATATGAGGTGATGTAGAGTTGTCGACAAGCGATGATGAAATAAACGTTTATTTTGTTGCGTCAAAGTTAAATCTGTTCAAATGCCTATAAATACGAGGGTCCATAATTTTGAGGACCAACTGTTTGACCAAATTGCCAAATGTGTGTTAGATGTTGGAGATGGAAAGATTTCCTTCCAATATTAATGACCTCATAGAACAGATCCTATAAGCCGAGTGTTTAAGACAACAGGCGAATTGATAACAAAGGTATTATTCAACTTGCAGCATAAATAGCCAGCTCACTCTGGCTGTACACAGCATATTTTCTAGATAGTCTTTCATCAGTACAAGTGGTAGCTAAGATATTAATTACATTATACCGAAGTCATTCAAGAGTGAAATATGTTAGGCATTAAATGTCATCATTCTAAGTTAGGAAGAGAACTATAGATTCAAAGAAAAGCATAGAGATAGAACACTATAAGCGATATATATACAGCGATAAGAATAATGTTGATAAGAATAATGTCGATAAGAATAATGTCGATAAGAATAATATCGATAAGAATAATGTTGACAAGAATAATGTCGATACGAATAATGTCGATAAGAATAATGTTGATAAGAATAATGTTGATAAGAATAATGTTGATAAGAATAATGTTGATAAGAATAATGTTGATAAGAATAATGTTGTTACGAATAATGTCGATACGAATAATGTCGATACGAATAGTGTTGATAAGAATAGTGTTGATAAGAATAATGTAAATAAGAATAATATTGACAAGAATAATGTTGACAAGAATAATGTTGTTACGAATAATGTCGATACGAACAATGTTGATACGAATA
>NC_068982.1:18011619-18025218 GCF_001194135.2 Octopus bimaculoides
AATAGTGTTGACAAGAATAATGTCGATACGAATAATGTTGATAAGAATAATGTTGTTACGAATAATGTCGATACGAATAATGTCGATACGAATAGTGTTGATAAGAATAGTGTTGATAAGAATAATGTAAATAAGAATAATATTGACAAGAATAATGTTGACAAGAATAATGTTGTTACGAATAATGTCGATACGAATAATGTTGATACGAATAATGTCGATACGAATAATGTCGACAAGAATAATGTCGATACGAATAATGTTGATAAGAATAATGGTCAATATACCTAATAGGTTAACCACTTATTTTACATCATTCTTACAATCATTAATCATGGCATTCTTCTTTTTCTTCACTGTCTCATAATTATCATCCCTCCTTTCTTGTTTTCTTCTTTTCTCCCTCATTCTCTCTGACTCACATTCCCCTATTTTCAACTTAATTTCACCTAAAACCATTTACTTTTATTTCCTCTGCTATACACCTTTCACATCTTTATATTTATTGAGTTGCTTTTTCATCCCAATAATGATCCTAAAAATAGCACCAATCATCGTCGACGCCATCATCATCATCATCTTTCGTGTCTTTCATTGTCATCTTCTACGTCTTCGTTTCATATTTTAAAAGTCTTTATTCTATTGTTAATTTAAAGCATTGTCTTATTACCGTCATCGTCGACGTCGTTGCTGTCATGGTGGTGGTCGTTTTCGTACTCGTAATCATGGTGGTGGTGGTAGTGGGTTGTGTGGGTTATTGGTTGTCGTCATCGTTTTCTCAAACCTCTTCTGCCTCATTTTTCTTCTTCTCTTCTTACCTCATCCCCCCCTTACCTCTATTTAATCCTTATTCGACTGATATCAATACATTGTGTAGTACTGTTTTACGCCTCAGTAGAACAAAGAAAATAATGAAACAATAGAAACTATAAAAAATAAAAATAAAAAAAACACAACACATATACAACTAAAGTAAAACAAAAACAAACAAAATAAATGCATAAGAAACACTCACGCGTACACACACATGTTTAAATACACCTAAACACACATACGCACATATACACACAGACTAGATCAAGAAAAACACCTACAAACAAACAAATAACAAAGGAACCACTGAATTGAAATCTTTGTTTTGGTTTTATCTCTAACATTGTATACTGATCTATCGATTGATTACAGCCCGCTGTTTGATTAATCGATCTGTTTAAGTATTTATATATTGAGTTATTTGTTATTGCTGTAGTTAAGTTACATGGCGGGGATTGATATATAGAGAAGGCGGTAGTCGTTCGTCGTAGTTGTTGTTGTTGTTGTCGTAGTTGTAGTAATTATAGTAGTTGTTGTTTAACCCCAGTCACACTTGATCCACGAGGCATATGATCAAAGCCATTTCAGCTACATCATTCCTTCTCATTTTAGACGTGTTTTGGAATACATTATCATATGTATATGTACACTGTCTGTAGTTTCTAATGATACAATGTGATTTGACGAAGATTTGACTGTTATTTCTATCTCTTGAGTGACCTAGTAGAAGCTTTTGAATTTAGTAGTGGTAGTCGCAGCAGTAGAAGTAGCACTTACGAATTTCTTTCTTACAAAAGCTTTTATTCTGTAGCCTTGTTATGTGGTTAGTTGAGATTTATATACTGTTTCTTTCTTATCGTCGCGAACGTTCCCAGCTCGGACTGCAATTATAGAGGCCTGTGGTCGTAGAAAATATTGGAACATGACTTTCGAAAACCAAAGTGGAGAGATGCGAAAGATAATCTCTGAACATTCTGGATTCTTAAAACATATCATCATCAACACAAAAGCTGAATCTCTGTTTTGCAAAGAGTATACTCACTGGTTATCTGCTGGATTGGACGTTTCACCGAATCGGGGCTATTGCTCGTTAGATTCATTGTGTTGATATTAGGGAGAGTGTTCAACGAAAACATTTCTGAGTCTGTGTTGGGGACTGAGGAATGGTTATATTTATCCATCCGTATATACTGTCAATACTTCCGATAATGTAATGTGATTCAGACAAATATATACCATAAATCCAACAAGAAGATAATCTTAAAAATAAAATTTTATATGGTTAGATTGATATATATGATGAGAAGAAAATGAGAAAATCCTTAATTCTAAGTACAAAGAATCTGCGGTAGTAGAACATCGATGCTAGGGACCTGTGAGATTAACGAAAAGATTAACACAGAATTTCAATGATGAAATGTTTATAAACTGGAAAATGAAGCCTCTTGGGTCGATAGAATTAGATGCATGCCATTTGAATATATGGCTTATAGAGCTACGATGGAAAATGCAAGACAAATTTGACCCTGACAAATTTTGAAATAGCAGCTCTCTAAGGTAATCGAATTATGTAACATAAAATTATCACTAACCACTGATAGAACAGCTCACACTCTGGCTCGTTATAGCCGATTAGCAGTCGAACGCTACTCAAAGCGTATCCCGCAGTTTAAAAATTGTTAAGAACACAGTAGGTAATATTGTAGTATATTAGGGACAAAAGGCAAAATTGTAATGGTTCGACCTCATTAAATCATTGGTGTAATTGATCTAAGTATACGTAAGTTTAACCCTAAATCCAGTATGAAATACTGAGAACAATTCCAAGTACTGTGCTATAATTTCCCAATATAGTTTTTCTTTATTAGTTTACAGTACTAGATTATTGTGGTGCCATTCATAAATCAGAACTAAGACTAAATAGTTGGGCATCTGCTCTAAGGGTAGAAGCTTCCTTCGGTCATGAATGACCATGGAATTGCACCTAGCAAGTTATCCTCTTAGACACAAGTCCGGGCAAAGTTGTTTATAGAAGACCAGCAGTTTCCCATGCATACCAGCTTCTCTTCTCTGCCTCACAGATGTTATCCAAGGGAAAGGCTGCTACAGCTTTTGCAACAGAGACGTCGCAACACGTTTCCACAGCTGAGTGAACTTGAGCAACGTGAAATAATGTGAGCTGATCATGAACGCAACACACAGCCCAGTACGGAAATTGAACTCACTACCTCATGATTGTGAGCCCGACGTTGTAACCATTGAGCTCTGTGTCTTCACACATCTACACTACATATATATTTGAACATCTGTCACATTATATTTTATTACACTACGGAAGCAACAAAAGAAAATTTGAAATTAGAGATATCTTTTATATTCAATACACAGCCTGGCTAACACCACTAGCTGACTCCTGGTTGTCTCTTATGCAAAAATTCAAATTAAGTCTGAGGGACCTCCAGTATCGCAAAATCTTTCTTGCCATTGTCATTGAAGTAGTCATTGTTTAATACATTCATCTCTGGCTCAGGAGACATATGAACAAAGACGTATCACCAGAGCCATTTTTTACCTTTTAGCGTTACTTTCGAATACAAAGTGAACTATAGTCTTTCTAGTTTCTCCTAACAGTACGGTGGGATTTGAAGAAATGTTGGCAGCCATTTCTAGCCATCAAATGACGACTTAGGGGTTCCATAGTTTAGTAGTAGTAGTAGTAATAGTAGTAGTAGTAGTAGTAGTAGTAGTAGTAGTAGTAGTAGTAGTAGTAGTAGTAGTAGCAGCAGCAGCAGCAGCAGCAACAACGCCAGTGGTAGTTGTAGACGATAACCTACTCTTTAAAATATTACACAGCATGCCATGGCTTTTGTTATCCTCCACCATAAATTGTTTATGCATTGATAGTGTGTCTGATATCTTCTTGTAGAGCATATTCAATTAAATCCCATCTCTTGTACTTGGCCGGGACTTATTTTATTAATCTGCGGAAAAATACGTATCGACCCTGGCAAAATAGCAAAACTGTTTATAAAATGGAACGAAACTAAAATGACTTTGTTTTCTTTTTTTTTTCTTTTCAAATCACAATTCGCTGACTTCAAAAAGGACAGATTGAATAATGTATTCGGTGATATATTTTGCCTGGATATAAAGACTATAATACTCATGGCTAGATTGGATTTGATCATAGTTCTCTGCTGTCAGTCTTCATCTAAGGTTAATCCACAACATTCTCATTATCAACAACAATAACAATCGTATCAAAACAATTCAACATCAACAAACACACTTGAGATCAACAACGATAAAGCATAATAAATGAACGAAATTAAACTGATATAAAAAGATATAGAATAAATAAAGATAATATCGCCAAGTATAACAACATCTACAGTGCAGCTGCTAAATTACACGACCTGCTAGAAATAGCAGTCTTCAAATATGAACAACACCGTGCTTGTCTTAGAAACTGATAAGTCGTTATTGCTGTAATCTAGATCAGACAATTTGAGTTTAGATATGACCCTAGTATTTCTAGCTGGAAACATCCCTTTATCATGTGTGCCGAGAACCTAGGTACATTTTAATAAAAGCTTTCTTTTCTAAGACGGTAGGGTGTAATTTCAGACAGATTTGGTTGCTCTGTTTATCAGACTAAGCTAGACTTACTAGGAGCCTAGAAAAGAACAATATGGTTCCGAATACACAAAGAAAGTACGGGATAATTCTGGGTAGATTATCTTTGATCATCGTGCTCCTGAATGCGGACCACTTTGTGATGAACATATGTTTTTAAACGCGTGCTTTTCTGTGCAGGAAAGGTAGAGGTTGAAGCGGCACCATCAGGATTAACAGTAGTAGCAATACGAAGAGTAGTTACAGTAAGACCGGCTGCAGAAGTAGCAGCAATTTCAGCTTCAATATCATGTGTCTGGCAATGTTCCTAATTCTACGCCATATCAGATGGAAAATCTAATTCCAATGAAGTTTTCATACGGAAATATTGGAAATGCTTGAGTGACTATCAATAATGTTGATATTATGTTGTTGTTCATATTGTTGATATTGATTAGCTCCAGGCCAGGCATGATCGAATAAACGCAAGATCAAAGATATTCCAGATGTGAACATCTTGTTTTGGCTTCCAGGCATAGTCTATTTCAGAATGTATTATCCAATTTGTGAGAAGAGGGCGATTTGGGTGTTATTTCTAGCAGGTCGACTGACCACATAGACGGTTCTCCGTTGTTTTTCTTTTTTTATTTCTGCGACACAAATTTAATGTTGTAAGAGATTTAAATAAATAATCAAAACGTCTTCATTGTATTAATGGAAACAGCACTGACGCTATTCTATAGCCATAGGTCAAACCTAAATCGCCCGACAGATGATAGACAAGATTTCATTGATTATCATCCGGTCATTTTAGAACAATGGCACATTAGGACATCCAATGAATCTTTTCCATGTACAAGATAACAGGGTAAGATTTTAGAATGATTTGATAATCATTTCAAGCAGTTCGGTTAGCAACATAGAGACTCCCTTGTAATCGACTTTGATGCGATGAAAAATAAAGTCGCAACACGTGGGATTCGAACTAGAAAGGTATTAATAAATGATTACAGCATGTAGCGCTTACTTTACCATCACTTTGCAATTCATGTGACGGACCTGGTTATTTATCCCACACGCCACTATTGATAACCAGTCTTTTTACGATGTTAAAACCTGCTGTAACTATACTTGAAATGTAAAAAACTAGATCTAATGAAAAATAAAAAAAAATCTACAAGTCAATGAGGGAGCATTTATGTGATCGTTCAGTTTCTTAGAAATAGCAGCCAAACCATCCTTAAATAACACAGGCTGTTTTAAAATAAGAAAAAAAAAGGATACATTAAACAATACAGTCTTACATATGCCAGGATTATCTCAACTTGAATAACTCTGATTGTACGTCAAAGAAAACTGGGTTGAAGTGGAACTAAAACACAAACCTACTACTACTACGACTACTAATACTACCACCACCACTACTACTACTACTACTACTACTACTACTACTACTACTACTACTACTACTACTACTACTACTACTACTACTACTGTTTGACCACTGCAGTACTATGCATATGTTGGCAGTGAATTGGCGGAATCGTTAGAGTGTCAGATGTACTACTTGGCGGTGTTTGTTCCGCCTCTCTGAAATAGAATCTCGCAGGGATCAACCGTGGCTTTCATGATATCAGAGTTAATAAATTAAGTATAAACACAATCCTCAGGGTGATTCCTCGCGTCACGCTGATTCTGCCTGGTTACACTCATTCGCTTACTCGTTAATCACACATTAAATTCAAGTGCAATGATCAAACTACTCAATATTCATCGTGGAAACTGACAGAGAATCTACATTCATATCTTACGAGAAATGTTTATCTACAAATTGCCATACCTCAATGTTCTGATTGCCTCTAAGACGGCAAGCTGGAAGAATCGTTAGCAGACCGGACAAAACGCTTAGCATGTTTTCTTGCTCTACAAGCCGAGTTAAAATTCCGCCGAGGTCGACTTTGCCTTTTATCTTATCGGGGTCGATGAAATAAGTACCCGAGGTCAATGCAACTGATTAACACTTTGCCATTAAAACTGTAGGCAGAAAACTGTGGGCATTAAAACGATAGCAAAAAAAAAAAATTGACTACATCTGGGGTTAATGAATTGTCAGAAAATATGGACTGTAGGTTTTGCTGTATTTCATTAACTTTGTTTTCGTTCTGAACTCATATCCCACTCGCATCAGCATTGTTTTCTCGTTCTTAGGTCGATAAAACAAATATACAACACGTAGTAGAGTCGATAAAATCAAATCATCTCATTGATTCAAAATTTTAGAATATTTATTTAGATTTTCGTCAGTCAGTATTTAGTCTTTATCCAGAGAAATATTGTGACAGATACACTTAAAAGTACTTGAGCGTAATACTTTAATTATGACGCTTCACGAACAGTTTTCGAGTCCTGTTACGCTTGATTTTGTTTGTCAACTGTCGGAATTCAACGCAATACTTCGCACGAATCAATGCCTTTTGTTTTTTTGGCCCAACATTTATCTTGTTTGATTACACCTATGACTGAAATTCTTGGAGCTTCGAACATCCCGTTTTTTTGTTGTATTGGGAATCCAGTATCTCATTAAAGCGTAAAAAGAAACCCTTTGGTCATGAATGGCCACCGGATTGTACCTAGAAAGTTACCCTCCGAGGCACAAGTTCGGGCAAGGTTGTCTATGGAAGATCAGCAGTTGGCCATGCATGCCTCCCCTCTCCACGTCACCGATGTTATCCAAGAGAAAGGCAAAGGACGATACAGCTTGGCACCTGTGACATCGCAACTCATTTCTACAGCTTAGTGAACTGCAGCAACGTGAAATAAAGTGTCTTGCTCAAGAACACAACACACAGCCCAATCCAGTCCGGAAATCGAACTCACTACCTCATGATCGGGAGCCCGACGCTGTAACCACTGAGCAAAGCACGTACCCATTTATATCAATACACTTTCAAGTCGGTAGGGTGTGATTTAAAGAAAATATAACTACTATTTCTAGCATGCATTACAACAACATACAACAATCTGTAGATATTGGTTCAATATTTTGGCCTTGTACCGAAGTTAGAAATCAATGTTGCTCATATTTTTTTCCGTAGAAATCTCTGTAAGACATTTGAAGAAATCAATTGGAAATTTTTATTTTAGTTTATAACAGACACAGACGTGACTGTGTGGTAAAGAAGTTTGCGAGTTCAGTTCCAGGTTCAGTTCCACTGCATGGCAGATTGGGCAAGTATCTTTTACTAAAGCCTCGAGCAAAACACAGACTTGTGAATGGATTTGGTAGACGGAAACTGGAAGAAGCCTGTCGTATATATATATATATCTGTGTGTATGTGTGTGTGTGTGTGTGTGTGTGTGTGTGTGTGTGTGTGTGTGTGTGTGTGTGTGTGTGTGTGTGTGTGTGTGTGTGTGTGTGTGTGTGTGAAAAGAGACCGATAGTATAAGTCCCAGGCTTAAAACTGACACAAGTAAAAATTCTTGAAGGCGGTTCTCCACCATGGTCGCATTCTAGTGACTGAAACAAGTAAAAGATAAAAGGCATATTAACAATACATCAATCAATCACTGCATCAAAACGATTAGAGAGCAACATGAAGATTACAGTTTCCAACTCTGTAACATCGATGTTCTTTCATTTGCCTCTAAACATTATTTCTTGGGTAATGTATCTCGTGTGTAGAATTTTTTAGAATTGGAAGAACTGATGAATTGTTAAAGCAATGATCCGATTATACGTGCACATTGTTGAAATTAGAACTAAAGGAATCGATTATGACCGGCCGTCTTTTAGTAAGATGTAAAATATTGAACTCTCTATTATCGAAAATTTTCTAAAAATGGTGTTATTTGTGAGGGATCTAGCTGTTTCTTTTTCTTGAAATAACAATCTCATTTATTGATTCCCTGTGTACGCCGCAATTACACCGACGCTTGATTTATTAATACATCAGGATCTGTCATCTGTGCTTTTATTGTTTTATTGTGGAGCATATGTCTAGTAGTCTAAGCCTTATAAATGTTGCGGTGGTCATCTAACCTCAACTCATCCGTTACTGAACAAATATTTAGTTTAATACGTACTTCCTTCGTGATATTTGGCTGCTATCTCTAGCAGGTGAAGCAACTAGTTAAGCATCCAATATTTACTCATTCTGTGTGCCAGTGGGAGAAACTTGTAAACTTTTATATAAACCACAAATGTCCCTGAGAAAGGCATCCAAGTCACAGAATCTTATTCATTCCGGTCACTTTCTGTAAACTTTCGTCCTTGTTTCTAAGTAAAAAAAAATCAATATTTCATCGGTTGCTATTCAATAATCTCTTCAGATAATCAACCACAACCGTAGTAGCAACTGTAGTGGAATTTAAGCTAGGAACTCCAGGAATAATATTAGCATTAACCTCAGTAACACTTATGATAATATTGATATTCGAAGAAGCAATAGTGCCGATGTCAATATTCAGATAAACACCCAGTACACAGCACGTACTCGTTGTTATACAGCAGTGACTCAAATGAGCCAAAGAGAAGAAAAGTGCGGTCGATAGACCTGTTAGAAATAACAACCAAATGCCTTTCAAATTACGCACAACTGTTTTTAGAAAAGAACAGTAGGACATATTGGATAATGTTGGGCGTGATAAACTATGTTTATTGGTAATGACAACATTTCAAACGAGGTTTGTTCCACCAGGCTTGCCCTTGGTCTAAACAGCAGCACTAATGGAAATGATTTAGTTATAAATATCACGATACCTGCTTTATATTGCCTCTGTCTACTATTCTAATATATTCATGTCTAAAATAAACATAAGGTGATGCATTAAGTCGATTATGTAATTAGCATTACCTTGACAAATACTTACATCGATCATAGAAACATGAAATTAAAACCTACCTTCGATGAACCCAGAGGATCGAACTAAATAGTCCAAGGTATTTACATAATCGCTCTAACGATTTTGCCAATTTCCTTTCTTTCTACCTATCTCCTTCTCAACTAACATGCAATATCACTATTAATCTCGCACGACTGGCTATCAAAACGTACCATGATCATCTAAATCCATTTTTCGTGTCCACGTTGTTGCGATTAGACATAGATATAATTCCGAACACACTTCAAACCCCAACGGGACTTTCAATAGATAACAAGCTGGAAGGAGAAAGACTTATCGTCCCAATACTTGATTAAACATTGATTTCATCGATTCAATACATGACCTCGATGTAATTTAAACATAGTAGGTGTAAATGTAAGACATCATGGTTCCTGCTATTTAACATATCCTAGCAAAGAATATCTTAATTTTTCCTATCTATATTTTTTTCTTCTTTTGACAAGCACAGATGTCAGGTATTGAATCCACTCTAATATTGTGAAAGGCAACCTCAGCCACTCCGAAATTCGAAATCGAATATCACAAGATATTTAGCTTGTAACTCTACTAGATATTTCAGCATACCATCTACCCTTTTGTAAATTCACAAGAGCCAGACAGGGTTTATATTTTTTTAAATATTTTGCCTCATCGTAGTCTACTAAAATACAGACGGAAAATATTTTGGTTTGAGACTTTCATTACATTCCTACACAAAAATCGGTCTCGCTATTATTCGATAGATATTCATATATATTAAAGATTTAGAGAATGGTAAAGTGTGAGTTCCAAGAAACATTTGAATTCTAGAATTTGTGTATATTCTATACTCTGTTATCTAAATTGAAATTCTACTTCGGCCGACTCGAAACTACTTGTTATACGAAGCTGATTTAATCAATACTTACCAATTCCCTGCAGGTAAGTATAGAATAATGCTGAACTATTCTGTAGTCAGAACAATTGAATACATTCTTCAGAAAAAGCATCTTGTTATCTTTCGCTGGTAATATTTAGTTACTTCATAAGATAAACAATAGATAATTGAATGTTGTATATTATTGTTTTAGAGAAAACATACAATTAATGTTTCAAATGCTATAGACGTACATTTTGCTACATACAGAAGTTAAAATAATGCCGCCTGCATTTACATACGATTACAACAAATACATTAAACGTTATAATTATTAATAATAAGGACATTGCATTTTGCAAAGGCAGCAAAACACATACTTATAGGAGATAAAGAATGGAATACAACTGATGTATCTACCTTCCTTCGAAATCCATAGATTGTTACAATATCTCATATTTGTGATATCAAAAGTGGTGAGTTGATGAAATTGTTAAAGCGTCAGAAGAAATACCTTGTGATATTTAATCCGGTCTTTACGTCTGTGTTCAAAATGCTTGTCATATTCCCAGGGTCAATAAAATACAATATTAGGCAAGTACTGGGTAGACAGTTCAAATTTATTCACCATCAATTTTCTGCTTTCTACCCAAATCGGTAGCAATTAAGTTTCCATCGCGTATAACTCCTCTGCACTCGTGAAACTGTGATCGAGTTTACATTACTTCATGGTTCAGTCTAAATCTCTGGATGAAATTGTGTTTTTGAGAGATTCAAGATATTACCCACAAAATGATATGATTGCTTTAATTAATCTGAATAGTAATAATCTCATTATTTTTGTGCTTCTATAATAATAGATTTGGAGCATTAGGGTAAGGGACATGTTCTCGGCAAGTAATCATTTCAACAAAGTTGCAATGTTATGTAGTTGTTTCACTTCCCATTCACTGCAAACTTATATTTGGAGATACCTGAATTTTACAATTTATTTCCCCATTTCATAACATAAAGCATCTTCATATAAAAACAAACATTTCTCTTTGGGCTGGTTCGGACTCCGTCAATTTACAACCTAATGTGTGAACTAAAAGGAAGTAAATATGTCGTGCAAGTTACAATATGGTCTGTTATAATTATGATATGGTCACGTTGTTTAATTAGAACTACAAAACTGGAGCTTACTTGGCACTAAACAAGAACAATAATTATTATTTTCCCCGTTTGTAGTATGCCTTTGCGTACGATTATTCAGCTTGTTCTCATTGAAAGATTTTAGCAAAATATGTGGCATATTCATTATATTTTCTCCATGATGTATGATTGACAGAATCGGTATATGAATGGGAACAAATGCTCTACAGCGTAAAATTACGGATTTTACCTTTTATGGCTCAAATTCCTGCAAGAACAATATTTAGGTATCGTGATTCCGAAGACGTAAAATAAATTACAAGAAAAGTATTGCAGGTTGATTTATTCGATAAATCCTTTCCACCAAATATATGGACCGTGATTATATTACTAAGGATTATGTAAAAAGAGTCTATATCAAAAACGTAATAGTTCTTCGAAACAATCTTGTACTTGTATTCCTTTTATCATTTCTTAAAACAGAAAAGGAAAACCAATAATGGGCCGGCAGTTTATGGGTATCCTGATTCTACAGTCACAAAAATGAGATTCCACATGAAGTTCTCATTTATACGTTGCTATTTCTGGTTAGATCAGGTTCATAGGGGAGTCGAATAAAACAGTCTAGTCTACCCGTGTCAACTTCTGGCTGTTTGAGAAATTTTCTGCTGGTATCACCACTATATTTAGCATCGGCTCTTTACGGTCGGGCTTCAAATTCCGCTGAGGTCTGCTTCTCCTTTTATCCTTTGCAAATCACTAAAATAAGTAGCACTTGAAGAATAATGGAATCGATGTAACCAGCCTCCTGACCCCCTTAAAAAATTGTCAGGCTTTTGCCAAAGTTCGAAACGATGAATAAAATATTTAACTTGTTACTTTGATAACTGGGTACAGGTAGATTCTTTGGAAATATTTATTTACAATCTTTCAAAGGTATTGAAACAGTGCTGTCAACAATGCTGGGTTTTGTCATAATTAGGACAAGACGAGGAAAAGTTGAACGAGGTGTACGAAATAAAAATGGTAGCGTTAAGAATATATGCATATATCATATTTACTAGTGTTCTTACGTACGTGAGGAATCCTTCAGAAGATATAAGATGGGCATTTTATTGAGAAATAATATTTGAATATATATAATTTACAAGCAGATGGCTAAATGCAGATGTAGTTCCTTTTTCGCCCTCAAAATCACTGACTCACACAATCATGCAATGACAAGCATTCTTCCAATGTATATCTGAAAGACAGACACATATCATACACAATTACATACATGTGATATATATATATGTATGTATATACTACAACATGTACACACGCACATTGACTCTGAATGATTGTGAATGACCTCCAAATTTCGCACCATTACGCATTTGTTTTTTTTTCTGAATCTCATGGAAAAAACAATACGTAGAATTCACTGTTCTGATGGGAGGAGCTAAATCATTGGTGCTAGCAAAGACTACTAAAAATGGAAAGAAATTAGTGGGGCGAAGTTAACAAACGTGATGAGAGATGTTAAAGATGATCGCTAAATGTGTGGGTGTACGATTTATTTTCGGTTAAAAGCAATCACGAGTATTGAGATGCGTACGTGATTATAATCAATAATTATTAATTAACGGATTGACCTCTTAGTAGATAACGTTTAGTATTATGTGCTTTTCATATAAAGTTAACGTTAGATGTTAGATTTTCGGAAAATATAGTGATTTTATTAACATAGATGTTAAGTGTATATTTCCAATGTTTATTTACTGTGGGTGGAAATAATCTGTAATATAAATATTAAAATGACTGTGTGTTAATGATATTCATTAATTAACAAATTGCCCTCTTAGTAAATAGTGATTAGTTATATGTGCGTTTTATACAAAGTTAACGTTAGATGTCGGATCTTAGGAAAATATAATGAATTTGATAATATAGATGTAAAGTAATATTTTTGAAATGTTTATTTATAGTAGGTGGAAATAATCTGTAATATAAATAAAATGACTGTCTTTTAATTGTAAAATATTAAATACAACTACCATCGTGGTTGGAAGAACGAGTGATACTGTTTTAGTATTTTGTGTACGGAGGTTTGCTATCTAGTAGTATGCGAATAAATAGATTTTTGTGTAACATCTGAGCAGGATATAAGATAAAACTTGGGTCTAAAATTAAAGTTTTAAATCTCTCATTAAAATGGTTAAATCATTTAAAATAATATATAGGGAGATATATCCCTATAATGCACTATATATTTATATATATATCCCTATATATATATATATATATATATATAT
>NC_068982.1:18026145-18030628 GCF_001194135.2 Octopus bimaculoides
TATATATATATATATATGTATGCATATCCCTATAATACATTATATTAACTTCAGAATCAAACACTGCCTTAACTTTAAAGCAGAAAGGAGGTATAAAACAAAAGTATTCGCGTCGCTTATTCCTATTAGACCCTCGAAAGGATTTAAAATGAGGGCAAGTATTTTGAGAAAAAAACATCTATACTTTTCTATAGGCTTATAGGAAGTAGTCCAGGATGTTTGGTAGTTGTCGGGACAGGCGGGACAGGCGATTGGCGATAATATTACGCATAGGGAAAGAACATTTACCAGAGGACCCATGAAAACGAAAGTCATAAGTAATTAACCCATAAAGTGCTGGGATTTGCACTTACATAACATGGACTGCTGAGCACATTTTATGAAAATGAGACAACCATACACACATAAAAAGCAAAACAAATATTAAAATATCTCCTTAGTATATAGTGGTGGCAAGTTTTACATAATCTGAAAAGTCATTAGTTGAACTATTAGTCCTCTTGCATTCTAGGAGGTATTGGAGCGTTGATGCTCATAAATTAAATGCATCTATCTGGGCCACGATCGTGGCCCATCGCGCTTTATTTGTTAAATTATCAATTGGGGTAGTCCTGTTAGCAAATTAAGGCTAACCATAATGGGTATACTGTGTGGAGTTAGTTGTGCTCGTACGATTTTGAGTTTAGTGGTCGGGATACTCTTCCTTTTATTGAAGAGACTATATATAACTTTTGTGGAGGCACATGGTCAGTGGTTAGAGCAGCGGACTCATGGTCGAGGGATCGTGGGTTCGAATCTCAGACCGGACGATGTGTGTGTTTATGAGCGAAACACCTAAGCTCCACGCGGCTCCGGCAGAAGGTTAATGGCGGACCTCCTCTGCTGACTCTTCGCAACAACTTCTTCTCTCTCTTTCCTCCTGCATCTAGCAGCTCACCTGTGACGGACCGGCCTATACGCCAATGAAACGGGGCATATATAACTGTTAGTGCTCTCTCAGGGATTTTACTAAACAAAGCTTTCATTTTCATTGGGAAACTTGTATTACTTTGCATGTTGACGTGGTATTGGTTTAAAATTTTGGCACAAGGCCGAGAATTCGTGTAAAGGGATATGTCGATTACATCAACACCAGTGCTTAGCTGATACCTATTCTATCGACATCGAAACGATGAAAGGCCAAGTTGAATTCGGTGGAATTTGAAATCATAACATAAAGGCGGATGAAATACCGGTAAACATTTTGCTCGACGCGATAACAATTCTGGCAGTTTACGCCAAAATGTTGACGTAACATCAACAGCTAGATAAACCATTAACTCTTTCAACAATACATAGTATAGAACCTCTAATAATAACTATTTTGATACAACAATAGGATCTTCTGATTTTGTGCAAATCACTAGTTTGGTTGACTTGTTCCTTGTGTATCAATTCCACTTACATTTCTCAAATATTTTATGTGTGTGTGGTGTGTCTTCACACGCACATATATATATACACACACACACACGTGCATAAAATATATGTTTATATATGCATATGTAAATATTATTTAACAATATTTTTACCCGTAGGTGACTGGTAACTTTCGAAATGGATATTCACAACATGGATTATATCAGAATATACGATATTCATACGATAATTGTAATTTAACACTCACGAAATTTTTTTCAAATGCTTGTGTAATATGATTAAATGTACACTATATTGTCAAGAAAAAAATATATTAAACATAACAAGAGCACTCAGAGAGCGCAAACCTCCGCCAAAGCAACACCTACATCCTCTCAACGATTAGCCGGAGATGATTTTTAAAATGAGAATATTTGAAATAAATTTGATTGCTTTCACAAGCGAAAATACTAGAAATGAACCCGACCGCTCTCAAAAGTTAAGTAAAAAAAAAAAAAAAACAGGAAAATAATCGAGAATCCTTGTCCGATACCGGATCGATCCCAAAATCTAATCAGTCACAAAGCCAAACAGCCCTGAAAGTTTCGTCCGAATCCATCCAACGGTTCGTGAGATATCTTGTACAGAGACAAACAAACAAACGGGACAGAAAACAATACGTCCGCCTTCGCTAAGGCGTAGGTAATAAAGCAATAACATACACATTCATTCGGAATACCTTCCGTGAAGTTCGACAGTGAATGTGATAATTGTTGTTATAATATGTCTACGGACAGCAACTTCATATTTTTGATTAATGTATCTCCTTCCATAAATACACCTTCACCCCCTCCTTCCCCCTCCTCTATGATTCTTTCTCGCACATCATATGCTTGCAGCGTTCTTTTACTTAGTGCTTGCAACAGAACTAGCATGTGTACCCTGTATCGCTTATGTTAACTCCGTTTGTATTACTCATTCACTCTCAATCTCTCCCATTCACGAGGTAAAATGTGACCGGAGAAGTCAACCGACCAATCAACACACCAACATTTTTATTCACTATTAAAACATAGAGATGTTTCTATAAATATATGTATCTTTGTATTAGTATGCTTTCGTGTGTTAGCATATGTATATATGTAAATACTCTTTGCCCGCCGCATACAGGGAGCGTTATAAATAATATTTACAAAATGTGACAATAGATCTTATTCCCAACTCTCTATACGTGAACGGTGAAGCTGAAAGCTAAAAAAGAAACAAAACCAAAGCATCAAAAAATAAAACAAAATAAACAAGAGGATTAATACATTCAAGTCGGAACTTGAATGGATTCGTATACGTGGTTCTGCTATTGCAATCGTGACTGGTTGATGATCTCCTCCCCGGTTTATCGAAGGACGAATGTCATAGATTTATTGTTGAGTGCATCTTCGATTAATATAGTGCAATATGACGTAGCCAATACCAACAAACAATAAATTACTTACGAACATCATGTACGGAAGACAAACACTAGGGAAATAAATGTTATACAGTACAGCCTACCATAAAACATTGATGCAAAAGCACTGTTGCAAGGTATTTCCTCTACTTAGTCGGAAAACATGTCCAGAACAACCTTCCATTTCACGAGCAATGTCTTTAATACTATATTCAGGTGAAATGTTACTGCATGAATACGTGCTAACTGCACTCGATTCGCGATACAAAATACTACAGCCAAAAGTATATATACTTGCTATATATATATGAAGATTTTATAAACAACACGGAAAGCGCCAAAATGTGTTGGAAATTTACAGATAATAGAGTACATTTTGGACACAGTATAGCTGTGATTGGATATTTATCCTTAGAAGACAAACACAAAATGTTGCCAGTAGGCGGTTCTGAGTAACCGAAACCCTTTCCCCTCAGATACCTGTTGAGTGGTCGAAACCGTTAAGTTAAGCGTACCCTGACAATAGTTACCACCAATTTTAATGCTAAATAATAACTTTTTCGAAAACATTGGGTATTTCACAAATAATGCGGTTTTTGTACTTCTTTTAGTTTTCAACATTAAGATAAACAAATATTTTGGCTTATTTTAAATTTTTAATAGAAGTAGCAGGAATAATAAATTGTAATAAAATTTTTAGTGTTAATAAAAGCTAATATTTTCTAAATCTAAATATTTTATTTGAAATTTTATTCTTAGCTGCAGTTTTTTAAGTAAAAATTTTGTTGTTCTGTACTTTACCAGATGTAATAAGTTCACCAGAACTTTTCCAAGTGTAATAACGTGTCCTGTAATTTTCCAGGTTTATAATCATAAGAACATTATTTCTCTTGCTCGCATTTTCCCATGTAATATATATAATGTGTGTGTTCATATTGAAATATTCTTTTCCTTCACGCGTTCCAGTCCAAAAGCTGTGGTTATGCTGGGATCACTCACAATGTTATCTACTGTAAAGGTGGGTGTTCAATGTTGCAGCCCGTTTTTGAGCATCTTGACGTGATGTAGGTTCATCTGAGACCTTAGATAGCAGCAGGTTAAGTTATTTTCTTGGAAACATCTACTGATTTTCTATGTAGCTCTCTTAGTCAAGAAAAGCAGGGAGAATAAAAACAGAAAAATGTAAATGAAGATAAAGAGACCAAGAGGGAGAAAAATGAGGATAAGGGAGGCGAGAGGAAGAGAAAGGAAAATCAGAGAGAGAGAGAGAGAGAGGAAGAAAGAAAGAAAGAAAGAAAGAAAGAAAGAAAGAAAGAAAGAGAAGGTGAGAGCAAAATTAGTGAAAGAACGTGAGAAAATAAGTGATCAGAGAGAAAGCGACAATAAAGTGGAGATGAGAGAATCAGAGAAATAAACGAAGAGGTAAGATATAAATGAACAGATAAGATATAAATGAAGAGGTGAAAAATGAGGGGAAGACGAGGAGTGAAAGGAGTGAAATGAGGGCAAGAAAGAGTGAGAGGAGTAGAGTGACAAATCAATATAACGTATAATTAAAGACACAACTCAGAGACAGCGGCAAACCTCAATCCAACACCAGGCACATGATAATAATAATAATAATAATTGTAATAATAA
>NC_068982.1:18034606-18036351 GCF_001194135.2 Octopus bimaculoides
TAATAATGGTAACAATAAAAACTATCAGCAGAAAAGGAGATCTATAATTATTAACTTTTGATTCTCTTATCTTGAGACTGACCAGATTAAATGGAAATAAAATGCAATTCTTCTATCTTGACTGTGTTACTTTCCTACATACGTATGTGATTTGTTACAGAAAAATGTAAACAAATCTCGGATTCCAGAAATTCACGTATTTAGTTTGTGAGTAATCTAAAAAATTACATTGGCTCATACATTTGGCCTGATGTTGGACTTTTGACGTCGCAAAATTCCTTACGAATTCTGGAAAATTGATCGAATTAAAATATTTCTAAGTATAATATATTGGTAGTAATATATTTAACTCGGAGACAACTTAAATTTCAATGCAACCGATTTAATCGATCTAATTGGAGTTTTAAAAGGTTATAACACATCTTAACAAGCCGGAACCTTATTATATCTATTACATAAACCCCAGCACCAAACTAGTACTTATTTCATCGACCCCGAAAGGATGAAAAGCAAAGTCGACCTCGGCGGAATTTGACCTCAGAACGTTAAGCCAGAAGAAATCCCGCTAAGCATTTTGCTCGGTGTGCTAACGCTTCTGTTCGCTGCCTCTTTCATTTAGTGTTATCTGGTTATAAGAGGTACGATCTAATAGTATTCGAGTTTATAATTGTTCGTGTGGTCAAAACCTTCTGAACGGGAGGTGACATCACCCTTCTCGCGAATGCTCAAAAACGTTCGCGAGAGTAAGCCGTCGCAGTTCCCGGCCGTTACCCCCAGAGTAACTTAAATAGTAAAAACGAGGGCTTAGAAAATATAATGGAGAAGAATACCAGGTACAGAGAACAGGTTAGGATAATTAGGTATAAATTTGAGGAGGGTCTCTCGAAATCGATTAATACTTTCATAATTACGTCTGAATTAAAATGTTAGGGTGGAAGATTTTGAGGAACGGCGGTAAAGGATAATCGGTTTGTCATTGGCATGAATCAGATGGAGGAACAGGATGATGGAGGAATGAGTAAGCAGGAACTTAAGGGATATTTAGTATATTGCAAAATAAATACATTATAGTACCTGCAGATTAGACCAATGGGAATTTTTGTAATTTATAAAAAAATACCACTAAATGATATTTGGTAAAGAATCAGATTTCGGATATCACTTTTGCATTAAAGGTAGTAGTGTTTATATTCATTATTTACAATATTTTTGTTGTTTTTTATTATTGAATTTAATCATTTTGTTTTGAAAATGTAAAGGTCAAGTACAAAGTCCTGTATTTAATGCCTTAGTAATTGGGTGTATCAAGTTATTCACAAAAGTATATGGGTAGGTAGTAAGGTTAAGTTGGTCATTTCTTTTCTTGCTTTTGTTATTTAGAGCATTTCATGTTTTCATTTGTAAGGTTGGAGTCATTAGTCAGGCACGTCATAGCTTTGATAGTATAGAAAACAGTTTCTCTGGTACTTTGGTGTTCACAAATGTATTTGAGGAAAGTTTGTATGGCTATGTTTGTCCTGATGATGTCTTCAGCTAACTGGATCCGAATCCACCAAGGGAAGGTATGTCGGAAGAAAGTAATTCAACAACGCGGGTTGATGAACCGTAAGACGTGTGGCCAGAACCTCCTGGAAAATAACCATAGCGAGGGACATTCCACAGTTGAATTAGAACAGTCACAAACAGTGAAAGAAGACATGCACCCAACACCAGAGCTGAAGACACCTCCAAAAGGGGGTGGCCCC
>NC_068982.1:18036690-18037464 GCF_001194135.2 Octopus bimaculoides
ATATATATGCGTATATGGATGCATGCGTATTTGTATATCTGTACACATATGCATACATGTATAACAATAAATATATGTACATATATTTGTACGTAGGTGCGTGGTGTATACATGTTTTATGCTTTATTAGTTTGAGCTCAAAGCTCTGGCTATGCTGGGGCACCACTGTTTTGCTACGCTGTTATTACTGAGAGCCTCCTCTGAGATGTGGCATTTGGTCAATAAGGAGGTTTGATGTCGCTACCCTCATTTGCACCTCCTGTCGCGAGGTAGGTTCATCTGTGTCTCTCGACAGAAAGAAATCTAGTTCTGATTTAGAAACACCACTTTGTGTAGGTCCCTCAGGTTCTTTGGGAGAATATTAAAAAGTTGTGGGCTCCTGAAATCCTGGCTGTAGCAGTAACTGGCCCTAAGCGCGATGACATTGTTGGGATCTTTGGTACTGTGCAGTAGCGACCCGTTCTGGCATTTGTGTAGCTTTCAGTGTCAAAATTTAGCACAGTCCCTTCTAGGATCTTCCAAATGTATATTACTGCATATCTCTCCCGCCTTCGCTCCAGGGAGTAGAGTCTTAACTGTTTCAGCCTTTCCCTGTAGCTGAGCTGTTGCAATGAATCGCTCTTCTTTGTGAAGCTTCGCTGGATTACTTCAAGGTCTGCTATTAATTCTAGACTGTGGGGTAACCATAGCTAGGAGTAGTAGTTCAGGCAGCTGAAGACAAATGTCCTTCAGAAGACCATCATTGTCTCCTTCTCTATATATATGCATATATAT
>NC_068982.1:18037608-18039746 GCF_001194135.2 Octopus bimaculoides
TATATATATATATAAATATATATATATATATATGTATGTATATGTATATGCATATACGTAAGAATACAGAAACACACACACACACACACACAACTCTGTGTAACTTTTTGTACATCCCGCTTCTGTCTCTCTCTGTTTTATTCATATTATGCCTCGTGAATTTAATCAAGTTAAGCTCGAAGTGGTTGCAAATTAAAACATTGGTTGCATTTAAGTGAAGCATTTTATGCTATAATACACTATAAATTATGTTTTAATCCCTATGCTCCAGTGAAAAAAAAGCGCTTCCTACATTCGAGATTTCGATCTGGTAATTATATATGTTACACTCCAATCAAATATTCAAATTGCTTTAATTATATCAGTAGACCTTGTAGGGAGTCAGATTTGTTCAATATTGTTAAAACTCAGCTGAACCAGGCTCCTTGTTGTGATATGAAGAGGAATTAACTTTGAACGGAAGACATCAAATGTAACGAATATATGGCATGGCATTATGGTAAGAATTTCGTAGACGGAAACTTAAAGAATTTTGTCTCATACACACACACACACACACACACACACACACACACACACACGAACACACACACGTGTATGTGTGTGTGTGCGTGTGTGTGTGTGTGTATGTGTGTGTGTGTGTGTGTGTGTGAGTGTGTTTGCGTCTTTATATTTGTACCCCCATCGCCGATTGACAGTCGTTGTATTGTGTTTACCTCCCAGTAACCTAGCGGTTCGATGAAGGAAACGACTGAATAAGTACCAGACTTTAAAAAGTTAATACGTAACGGGGTCCATTCGTTCGACTGGATATTTTTTTCTATTGACTAAAACCAATAAAACTCAAAGAAAGGAATAAAAACTTTAACTTTTGTAATGGACATTGAAGTAGTCGAACATGGCACAGTCTTTTTTAGAAGGACAGCGAAGCAAAATACAGAACACATCTCCAAACATTTTGAAAGTATCACATTGAGATGTCTTTCATGGTATGCTACTGCATAACAAAATATATTAAGAATAAATTAGTTCTGGGTTGTGAAATTCATTATAGTTGAATTATGTCGTTAAATAAGGTTGGCAGTTATCTGAAGCTGAAATATTTGCTCTGACATTGGAAAAAAACTGTGATGAACAATTTCCAACCCGGTGATGTAGACCCCGGGCGCTTTTCCTTTCCCATTCTTATAAACATAGCACAGTAATTGAGAATAGTTTGACTCCGATTGTTTTGGGCGTAGTACGTGAAAGAGCTAAATAGCCAGAACAGTTCCCAGCAATCAGAAATGTTCATTTTTCTGGGATTATTAAACTGCGTTAGGAATTAAATTTCGTGTCATAAGTTATTAAGTTTGTTTTAGTTGAGATTTGTTACAATAAGTCGTAGCTTAATAGTCATATCTGATTTTGAATGGGTGTATCATTAAAACGTTGTAAATTCATAGTTCCTTAGAGCATGTTATTCGTTGGCCATAACTATTCGTTTCTGAATATATTTGTGATATATAGCAGTGTTTGTGGTTATAGTGTATCTTTGTTGATTAGTTTAATTTATTTCAATTGTATTTTATTATTTTATTCTACATAGGTGTTATTTAATTATTGATTGAACTGTTGATTGACTTCAGTAGTTATTGATTTTGTAATTCATTTTCATGATTTGTTTTTGTATTACATTGAAATTGAGTTGGTTTAAGTTTGTAATTATCACCTGGGTGCAAAGTAATAGATTTGCAAATTCCCAGGCAGCATTAGATTATATGTTTCTAACGCTTTTTGGCAGCGGCAGAGTTAGCCATCTTATAGATGTTGTAATCACGTTTATAGCCGCTAGGCTGAGGAGGAGGAGGAGGAGGAGGAGAGAGTTGTTGGTTTGTTAACTTTACTACTTTAGTTGCATATGTTTCTTAGGCTATCTTATTGAGTATAGAGGTATATGTATATAAGTGTTTGAATATGTGCACGTATGTGCTTTCATGCATATAGATGTATACATACATGTATATGCATGTATATACATATTTATGTACCGGTATATATGTATAAATATATATATATATATATATATATATATACATGTGCATGTGTGTGTATATATATATATATATATATATATATATATATATATATATATATAT
>NC_068982.1:18040156-18045132 GCF_001194135.2 Octopus bimaculoides
ATATATATATATATGTTTGTATGTATCCTTATGTAAAAAACAGTATGGCACATGAAAAAAAAAAAAAGCTTAGATTAAAGAATCAGTTTCCAACATATTGTTAAGCGCCTCTATACTCCTTCCTATTTGTTCAAACACCTCATTCTGTTCTTCGCATCTTTTTATTCGTTTGCTCTTTTTGCGTATGTATTGTTTTTAATCGTTCTATTCAACTTGCTCATCTACTACTACTACTACTACTTCTTCTTCTTCTTCTTCTTCTTCTTCTTCTTCTTCTTCTTCTTCTTCTTCTTCTTCTTCTTCTTCTTCCTTTCTCAATACTCGTGTCCTTTCAAACAATTTTGCTTCTCTTATTTCTTTCATTCTTTTCTGCTATATCATTCATACGATGCAGAAAGAAAACCAGTTACAACATTCTTCTTTCTTCTTTCTTTTATACTTTCATTCTCTTTACCTTTTCTCTATTTCTTTCTGTTACTCAAAGTCTTTCATTCATTTTTCATTCTGCCTATTTCTCATTCTCTTAGACGCTTCGATTTTCTTGTTCTCTTTTTTTCCCTTTTCATTCATTCTTTCTTTTTCTTTCTTTGTCGCCTTCTTTTCCTATTTCCTTTCACTTTCGTTCGTTCTTTCTTTTTCTCTGTCTCTTTCTCACTCTTTTGTTTGTCTCTTTCTTTCTTCTTTCCATTTTCGTTTCTTTCTTTCTTGTCACTTTCGTTTTTCTTTATCAATATCGTTCTTTATCTTCTTTCTCATTTTCGTCTTTTTCTTTCTCACTTTCTCTTTGTTTCGTTCTTCCTTTCTCTCTTTCACTCTGTTTCTTTCTCCAACAATTCTTGTTCCTTGCTTTCCTTACATTTTCTTTTCTTTCTGATCCCCACCTCTTCCCGATGACTTTGCTACAACAGCAACTACTACTACTACTACTACTACTACTACTACGTCTAGTACAACACCAAGAACATAGCTTTCTATTTTTTATTCATCCTCCATCAATCATACCCTCAAGAAAAGCCCCCCCCCAAAAAAAAAACACTTGACAGTCAATGTTAGGCAAGTGCAGGACAGCCTCCATGAGAAATACGCTGCAATTTTCTTTTATATTTCGCATCTATTGTCAGTCCCAGATTTTTGTAATATCCTCCTCCACCACCCCACCATCATCATCATGATCATCATAATATTCATCAAGCAGCTGTATTGGTGGCAGTATCATCATTATTATTATTATTATTATTATTATTATTATTATTATTATTATTATTATTATTATTATTATTATTATTATCAGTAGTAGTAGTATCAGTAGCAGTAGTAGAAGTAGAAGTAAAGGGGGACAGCAGCCAGAACAGTAGTATTAAACAGTATTAATGAGAAACACTGCAGTGGAAGCAGCTGCAACTTCAGCACCAATAGCAACATGAATAGTTGCAGCACTGGCAGCAGCTGCAGCAAAATCAGAATTTGCAGCAATAAGAGCAACCGCAATAGCAGCGGCAGCAGAGGGAGCAGCAGCAGTCTGGTTTTATCGCTAACTCGAGTCTGCTTTGCATTTTAAATAACAACTTCTTGCACTAATTTCTCCATGAAGAACCCTGGTTGGAAGAAGCTTGTATACACACACATGAACAAATCATGAACACACACAGGCAAGCACACACATGTGTATGGTTAAATAAATGCATATACACATACACAATGGAGCACAAATCCGCAAGTGCATACAAATGGACATTGAAAGATATATTATAAATAAATAAATATAAATATATATATATAAATATATACATGAGTATATATATATATATATATATATATATATATATATATATATATATATATATATATATATATATATATATATATAAATATATATATATGTATATATATATATATATATATGTCTGTGTGTGTGTGTGTGTGTATATATGTGTGTGTGTATATATATATATATACATATATATACGTAATTATTCACGCGCTTCATGCCTATGCATTCACATGCTCGCACATCAATTTACATACACGTTTGCAAGAATAAATAAGAGTTTTCGTGCTTGGGAAATAATAATATGAGCCTCAAGCGACACACACACATATATATATATATATATATATATACTTGTGGAGAGTGCACTGCAAGCCCTTTTATTAAGGCGCAGCAGCGTGCCTGTTGATAATACACGCACATGCCACATGCACAAAGGAACAAGCACGTAACATCAAATGTGTATATGCAGATGCATATCGCTGCCTGTGTACTTGCTCTATCTATCACAAAGTCACTCGCACTCACTCGCATATATATTCACAGCACAAATATTTACAAGCATGTATGCACGCACATCAAGCTTAAAAGCTCACAATGCATATACTGCCCACGCATGCGTGATTACATATGCATGCACGCATTTTCATGCATGTATGCATATGCATTCAGACATTTCGTGCACCAAGTGGAAGTGCAATAATCGCAGACAATGACAAGCACTAACGTGCAACTTCATCAGGTCCCAAACGAAAGCCATCGGTTATGTTTGTCTGTGCGACTTTCTGTCTGCACCTTTTTTTAGTTAGTCTCTGTTTCCTGCGTAGATTTATAGATGAATATAAGTCTCACATGCCTACACATGGATAATTGCAGATACATTATGTACAAAAGTTAGTTTAAAATTACTCTCATACACATATGAGCTGGCAGAAACGTTAGCACGCTGGGCGAAATGCTTAGCGGTATTTCGTCTGCCGCTACGTTCTGAGTTCAAATTCCGCCGAGGTCGACTTTGCCTTTCATCCTTTCGGGGTCGATTAAATAAGTACCAGTTACGAACTGGTGTCGATATAATCGACTTAATCCGTTTGTCTATCCTTGTTTGTCCCCTCTCTGTGTAGCCCCTTGTGGGTAGTAAAGAAATAACACATATGACTACAACCAATATATTATATATACATTTGTGTGTGTGTGCGCGCGCTTGTGCTTACTAGCTCAGAGAGAAGATATTTTTTCCAACGGTTTATTGTACATGTAAAACATTTAGTTGTATATACGCATAATCGCTAATATACCGAGAGCAATACACACGGGTAGGCTAGCAACCGCATGAAATAAATACACATAAAATTGAACATTGTCACTTTTTCTGTCTACTTAACTCTCTCTCTATCTGTGTGTGTGTGTGTGTGTATAATTTGTTTTCATTTTCTCTCTGTCTATTTTCTCTTATTCCCTTCTATTGACGAACGTAGGGTCGAAACGTAAAAGACTTACTCATTTTTCCCGAGCGTCGAACTAATACGTTTGCTTGTGGTTCATACACCTGTCGTCGTCTTTTGTTTTTCTATAGGTTTCAGCTCCCCCCCACACACACCATCATATATATATATATCTAAGAATAATTACAAAGATTAGATAACTGTATGGTTAGAATAAAGACACTTCTATTCGTTTTGCACCTGCAGCCAAGAAAAATATAGTAAACACACAAATGAACAGTTTCACTGTTTGTTGATCGTTCTGCACAGCCGACTGCCGATGTAGCCAAATCCTTTCTCCAAGCGATAGCACAAGTTGTATAGAACGCTATGTAAAAAAAGGCATTAATTCGGCTTGCACTTCCATATTTAATGTTTCCACAGTTTTTTGGTTAAATAGACATATATTTTATGAACAATAGAGCGTGAATCTTAAATGAAACAATCTTACGTATTACGAAAATTAGCTTTATTTCAATTATCCTGATTCACAGAGTCACCTAGTCCATACAGCGATTCTCCAATTTGGAAGAAACATATTTCCCGGACTTCCTTATCTAAGACAAGATTAACATCTGAAGCGTTACTCACTGATGCAATTCCCTACTTCAAAAGGTCTGATAATTGTCAGATAATCCGTCCCATTGATGTATCAAACTGGTGGTAATCTGGATATGAATAATTGTCAAAGAAACACACAAAAGCATACACGCATGCGCATTCTACAGTATTCACTGTACTGCATTATATAGGGAATATGTATTTCACGCAGATTTCGAACATTATATAAAGCAAAAACTACTAGCTTATCGATAATTAATTTTTGGATCTTTCCTAGGAATGAATTTCTCGATATATATTATAAATATTCTAGGTATAGTGTACTACAATCCGTGTAGTATCATATGAATACATAGAGCCTTACCAGATTCCTGTAAAGTGATGAAAACTCTTCATCTCTCTCTCTCTCTCTCTCATGTATATACGTATATATATATGTCTATGGAGAGGGGAAGAGCTCATCCGTGATTGTTGTCAAACTGAATAAAATAAAAGTCGACCTACTTCCTTTCTGTTATACTTATAGCGATAAATTTACGAGGTATAACATTTAAGAGAGATATCATAAAAAATTAGGTATCACAGTTATTTCGCAGCTTTACTTTGCAGTATTTTCAAAGAACAAAGACGCAGTTGTGTTTTCAGCTATCACTAAAAAACATTCTACAAAATCTATTTATGAATGTATTTCTAGACGGATGTCTTCTAGAGGGTTCAAAATTTTAATGGTGTATATCGTACCCATAATCTAGATAAGTTTAAATTATACTCTGCGAAACCGAAAGACTCTTTTGTCAGATAAAATCAATGAACAAAAAAGTACTCCATCTGGTAAGAGATAAATATCATTTAATAATAATAATAATGATAATAATAATAATAATAATAATAATAATAATAATAATAATATATATATGTATATATATATATATATATATGTATATATATAAATATATATGTATATATATGTATATATATGTATATATATACATATATATATATATATGTATATATATGTATATATATGCACATATATACATATATATATATATATGTATATATATGTATATATATGCACATGTATATGTATATATGTATGTATATATATATATATATGTATATATATATGCATGTATATATATATGTGTATATATATGTATATA
>NC_068982.1:18046702-18048447 GCF_001194135.2 Octopus bimaculoides
TATATATATGTATATAAAGGTATATAATTGTTTATTATCAACAGCAAATTGGTGATATTTACTTACAGCTATTTCAATTAACGCTCAATAAATAATTGAGTCCGATAGAATGACTTCATAAACACACATATAACATCCAAACGTACATCATTTTTCCTGTGATGATATTGTGCTCATGTCACATTAATGTAAATTTAATGTTTATTGAGCGATAGGATATGCAGTTAAGTATGTAACTTTCATGATATTACGTGATATATGAATTATATCATATATAAGGCAGAAGTTATACAAGGCAGAAGTTATATAATATAACAAATAAATAATAATACAACAGATGACCAATACTGGATTATGTGAAGCAGTATTTAAAAATCGCAATGCCAATCACATAGACGACTTCCGACATAAAGACAAAAACAAAACTACTAACTTTTCTAGCTACACATGGAGTTTGAAAGATAACGAAACACCACATGTGATTAAGTGGAGAATAATTGAGAAATCTTTACCTTGGTGCTATGTCTTTTCTTCTGACGTCACTTCGTCAAACGTCTTTTCGTCCACGTCTTTTTGTCCGATGATTTTTTTGTCCGATGATTTTTTTGTCCAACAAAAAAATCCTATCAATAAAATTCTCAATGATTACTTCATTTTGGTGTTCAGTTTGTTTTCTAAGGAGTTTATTTAAAATTGAAGAAAAAGTCACAGGACAAAAAAAAAAAAAAATCATTGAGAAAAAGGCGTCAGACCAAATGACGTCAACGTGGACAAAGTGACATCGGATGAAAAGTCGGGTCACCCTATACTTTATGTTAATGGATCAAATAAATGTAGGCTTTGTTTAGCTGAAAGAATGCAGACCCTGTTCAGATGTAAGATTCAAAACTCTCCCCTGAAATCTAAGTCTAACATTTTCAGCAGTTGCAAGCGTAATTATAAATATATTTTGAAGAATTGGAAAATTATGCCTATTCCTCATTAACTTGTTAATATCTTTCTAACCTTATAATTTAAAATCTAAGGAAGATAACTCATTTACACTTTTACTTTTTACATATTAGTTTTTGCGTTTTCGCTTTTATTTTTGCTTTTTTTAACCATCTACATTTTCTATATGCTGCCTTCTCAGTTGTTTTTCGCGTTTCTTCTCTTATTCAATATTTTTAAGTTGGTTATGATATGTGATTTGTGTCTGACGATGTGTTTGCGATATTTCTCAACACATGAAACTATTAGTAGCACTTTAAGACTGCATTATGTCCTTTAAATAAATAATATCTTTCTCTCACCAGATAGAGTACATTTTTGTTCAATTTGCTAGCACGGAACAGTTCATTATGCATGTATCTATGTGTACACACACAAACGCACACACACACACGCACACACACACACACACACACACACACACACACACACAGATTTGTAATCCATTACACTTTGAAGATACAAGCTTCAGTCGTAGATGTTTATACATATGCAACAGTTCAAACTGTGGACAATAATAGACGAATTAAGTGGAAAATAATGCCGCTAGTATACTCAACTTTCAACAGAAACAGAATACTTTCCTTTTTATACCCGTGGAGAATGTCCATTTAAAGTTCATCTTACACCTGTAGGTAATTCAGCAATAAACAAACATCCGTAAAATCCATACGCTCATCTATCTATCTATCTATCTATCTATCTATCTATCTATCTATCTATCTATCTATCTATCTATCTATCTATCTATCTAT
>NC_068982.1:18049170-18054115 GCF_001194135.2 Octopus bimaculoides
ATATATATATATATATATATATATATATATATATATATAGATATATAGATATAGATATATATGCATATATCAGTGCTTGCAAATATTATTGTATAGATACACGCACACACAGACAGCAAAGTCGAGCTGGACAGACACTCACACATCAACTCACGTATATCGTAACCCAGCTGCTACAATATTTGTTCATATTTACGTACACTTATAGAGATAAATGAAGACATACGTATACATATAAGGTGATTCTACTGCAAGCCAAGCAAACATTAATTATTATAAATGGACGTGTTTATACACATATACACATACGTTCGTAAACAGACACGTGCAATCGTATTCACACGTTCAATAGCCGATGTATATGCATAGCCAGCATATATGCATACACAAAAGATGTGAGCGTTCACACATTCAATAAAAATTGTCAACCTTTCTTACCCACACAAGACGAACACGTGTAAACCGCAAACTCATACACGAAATGCTCATCACATCACATACACACGTGTACATAAACTTGTGTTATCTTCCACACACACAGAGAAATGAATATAGAAACATATGCACAGTTATAATGACTCGTAGATACAAATGATACACGTGTTTCATACATTTGTACAGGCACGTGTTCACGCAGACGAAGACAAACACACACACACACACACACACACACACACACACACACACACACACACACACACACACACACACACACACACACACACACAGAGGTTTTCAATAGAATTCGGGTGAATATTTACAGGACGCTTTATTAGAAACAAAATTCTGCAGCCCTAACACATGGATGTATACGAGTCAAATGTATATATATTATTAATATATGCCTAGACACACAGACTCATTGTAATATACTCTCTTACACATATACGCGCACATAGGGAGTCTGTGCGGGTATGTGTGTGTGAGTGTATGTATACGCATTTGAGAGGGAGCTGAAAAGTTCATGGCTTTATGGGTGTCGCGATAGACCTATTTTGGGGCCCGACATGCCGAGTTCTTTTACAAGGCTTAGAGAATTTGAAGGACCGGTGTGTGAATGTGAGAGGGAAATATATTGAATAAAATCATAATTAACTGACCCTTCTATATTTTCTTTTACACAAAGCCAGAAACTTTTCAGCACACCTCGGATATATATATATATATATATATATACTTTTTTTTATTCCTTTATTCTTTGACTTGTTTCAGTCAGAGGCTGGGACAATGCTGGAGCACTGGATTTCAGTGTTTTTTGGTCCCATTTTGGTATAGTTCTTGGTGAAGAAGCGAGTTGGACGAAGAGGTTCTTCTTTGTGTCCCCTGCTGAGATGTGGGCTTACCTGGGATTTCAGATAGAAATTTGTCCAGGTGTTTTCTGTACGTTTTCTCATCTACACCTTGAAGATTTCGTAGACCACACACACACACACACACACACACACACACACACTCGAGCGCACGCACATGTGTATACTCTCAAAGTCAACGTCCTGATGACGTGTAGTTACACAGCTATTAGTGGCTCATATTCATAAAATAAAATGGATATTATGTGAAACTCTCAGTAATTTACATTGATGCTAATGCACAGAAGCAATAGCAGTGATTTGTGTTAAAAGGTTTTCATTCCATCTTCTTAAATTATAATTGCACCCCCCACACACACGTATGTGTATGTGCATCTCAGTCCTTGTGTATGTGTATATATGTGCATGCATATGCTTGTATATATGTGAGAATTTATTTGTACATATATATCTGTGTATATATAGGGCGTTCGCGCTAAATTTGGCAGTTTGCATTAAAAGAGAAGATACAATATCCCATTTCAAAATAGATAGATCAGAAAGGATTATCTAGATTAAGTGTAATGTAAGATTACTAAAATTAACAGCCCTCAGTTTCCACTGAGGCCTTAAAACAGCTGCAGACCCTAACTAGAACATTCTCACCTGTGGTAATAGGTGTCAAAAGCACCATCATTTCAGAGCGCTAGTGTGGACTGATGAATTTATTTCAAACTCATTAGACATCGTATGCATAAAATACCGAGGGTTACAACCCTGAAATAATTTTTGAAGTCATTCCCTCAATATAGAAAATCAGTGGTAAGCATAGGTAGAACATACATACATGCATACATATATGCACACACGTATGGCTGGTATGGAATAGTCTTATTTGACTTAGCTTTCCGGCGGTTTCAGTTCGTAAAGTCCATAATAGCACATTCTATTGTTAATTTATTTTGTGCATTAGGGATGTAATCAGTGTTACGCGTAAACTCATGGAAAGGTAGGATAATGCACAAGGTAGGAGGGGAAAATTACGTCGGAACACTGTAGCCGTAACGAAAAGAGGAAAGCGTGTGAATGATGAGTGCTGCAGGACAATTAAGGCCAATATTAATTCTTTTCTAGTCTAGGCACAAGGCCCGAAATATATATAGAAGGCACTTGCTTAACGCGGCACGCAATGTGACTGAACTCGGAACTATGTGGTTGAAAAGCAATCTTCTTACTACACGGCCACTGCTGTACCTATAGAATATCTATACTTATCGTACGGCTTGTGCCACTTTAACAAATAGAATTTATCTTCTCACCCTCACCCTATATCTTCACTAAACATTCACTAGGTGAGCGAAACTGTATAAACGTAAGCTTAACTGTTCATGAAGTAAAACCTACGATTTAAATGTAAGAACATTATTTACATTTGACGGATATTTGTTCTCATCTTGTTTGTTGTTAATACAACTGATATATCCCGCAGCCTTCATCAGGTGTCTTGGGGAAATCTCAAACTTGGGTTCTCATTCTTAAGGTATTTTTCGATGTTGTTGTTGTTATTATTATTATTATTATTATTATTATTATTATCAGTCAGGTCACTGCTTAGAAATAAACTCGGAATCTTGGGCTTAGTAGATGAGGACAAATATCCGTCAAATGTAAATACTGCACATAATTCCTCATCTCTTAAATATAGAACTGTATTAACTACGAGAAGTTAGGCCCTCACAGAGTTAAGTAGGAAAAATGTTACAAGGTCCGTATGGTAGTCGTACAACGGTTAACACCTCCGCTTGACCCACTCATGGTTTCCCATTTGCGACTCCATTCTTTTCCTGTTCAAGGTTTCTCCTTTCTACTTTTATTCTAGAAAGCCTTATAACGAATAATGGACACCACCAACTTTCCTGAATGAGAGATAAACAAAATATAACTGTCCGTATTTCACTAATTCTATTTATTTTACACGACTTTGTACGATTCCCCGATTATTTGAATATGAATGTAAGATATTTAGTTTTAAATATTTATTGACAAGGATATTCTAAAACCGAATATATTCTTATTCAGTATTTTGTGCATATCTTATTCCACGAGACTACTGCTGACTTGGGTTCGTCGTAAATGAATTTCGCATTCAAAACTAAAGATCTCTACTGCAGATTCCTGTTTGGAAGAAAAAAATCAGCTGAGTAGTAAAAACCACACACACACACTCACACACATACACACGCACACGGTACCCCTACATTCATTACCATGTACGCTAGTTTTTCAGTTGATATTTTCTATAAAGACTTATACTCAAGCACTACAAGTACATTTCCAACAACGGTGTCTCAATCCACCTTGTGCAACATAATCAGTGATATATGATAGTATTCATGAAAAAATATCAAACAGTAATGCTGTCCACAGAAATTGGTTAGCCAAAGATTATAGCAACCAAACTTAAAAGGAAATGGAAACCAAAATTTCCTTTGCCATTAAGAATTGAATATTTAAGATTTAATCTGCACTGTAGAGGACATTGATAACCTATAATAGTGATTTTAATATGAAATGTAATGTTGCATAAAAAAGTTATATTGGGCGCCTTACTTTGAAGATGCAAGCCGTGAGATGTTTAGAATTACTCGTACGAGGTCTTTAAGTGTAAAATCACACGACAAAAAATGCTAAGCAACCGAATACCAACACACACCGATCAATGCACTGATGTTTGTGAGGAAACCTGTTGCAAAACGTATGCATGTCGCCCCATATACTGGGTGATTGAAAAGTAACTCCCTATATTAAAATACTTATAATTTATTTATCAACTATAATTTTTCTCAAATTTGTTGTCTATGTTATTTAATGTATAAAAATTGATACTCTGTTGGTGTTTTTTTCAGATCCATTACAGTTTTTGAAATTTAGAAGCCCTACAAACGTGGTCTTATCTCTCTAAAAATATCATCTGTGGTAATGAAGCGGCATTCTACATCGGTGAGTTTGTGAAGTGTCACAACTTCCACTACTGGGCAGGAGAAGATCTTCGTATTACCGCTGAAAAATTACAGAATCAGCCCAAGGTAACGGTAGATGACTTCGGACAGAATTGTGGGTCCTTTCATCCTTTGCAATATTATGACTGCTGAAAGGTATCTCACCATGCTGCAAGACGAAATCTGGTCAGTTATCAGGACTTGGGAGAATATATAAAAGATTTGAATTTGATGCAAGATGGCACTCCTCTATATACTGCTATTGTTCTTCGTGAATGGCTGAATGTCTGTGGGAGAGGGATGTGTCGTCGAGGTCTGCATGATTGGTCGGCCTGATTTCATACCCTGCCACTTTTTTCTTTGGTGTTGGTTAAAGGAGCAAATCTACTTTACCAAACCAACGACTTTGGAAGAACTGAAAGGGCGAATACGTCAAGTTACGTCTTCTATCCCACAAGCGTTCCTGATAAAATCAGTTGATGCGGTTCCCGGGTGACTTGAAAATCTGGTGGCGAATGGTGGTGCCTATATCAAATTTTAAATATATCTCCATGCTATACGCTTTCTTCACATATTTATTCTTTCTAAAAATTCTGGTCAATAAATAAATTATAAGTATTATTAAATAGGGAGTTACTTTTCAATCACCCTGTATAT
>NC_068982.1:18054601-18056377 GCF_001194135.2 Octopus bimaculoides
TGTGTGTGTGTGTGTGTGTGTGTGTGTGTGTGTGTGTGTGTGTGTGTGTATGTATGTATGTATGTATGTATATATATATATATATATATATGTGTGTGTGTGTGTATAAAGACGCATGACCTAGTGGTCAGTGTGTTGCACCCATGATTGGAGGATCGTGGTTTCAATTCCTAGACTGGCTGATGGCTTGTACACTGGAGCAAAACACTTAATCCCACGTTGCTTTGCGATCACTTCGGCACCTGTACAAGTAACGTCGATCTGATTACTATAAAGAAATCGCCTTTGTAGGTCGTTCATACATTGTATTCGACGGAAGTGTCCATCTTTTATGTGTTTGTATATGTATATATATATATATATATATATATACGTGCGCGTGTGTTTGTGTGTGAGGGAGAGAGATAGATAGAGAGAGAGAGAGCATGTCAAAATGTAAAGGCAATGTAGGATTACTATTACGATATCCTCGAATAATGAAAATAAAGGTTTCAATTCTGGCACCAAATCAGAAATTTTGAGTTGGGCGTTCAAGCCGTTTACATTGACCTCGACGGAATATGAACTCAGAGCGTAATGACAGATGAAATTCCGCTAAACATTTCGCCCGGCATGCTAACGATTCTACCAGCTCATCGCCCTGTATAATACCAATAATATTCTTTTCTTCTCTTGGCACAAGGCCCAAAATTATTGGCGAGGGGACTAGTCGATTACATCGACTCCAGTGCGTAACTGGTACTTATTCAATCTATTTGAAAAGGAAGACTGACACATCGACGTCGTTGGAATTTCAACACAGATCGCAAAGCCAGAAAAAAATATGTATAAACATCTTAATAATAATACTTCTAATAATCATTTCTACTATAGGCACAAAGCCTGAAATTTGGGGGAGGGGGATAGTCGATTAGATGGACCCCAGTACGCAACTGATACTTCATTTATAGACCCTGAGACAATGAAAGGCACAGTCGACCTCGACGGAATTTGATCTCAGAACGTATCGACAGACGAAATACTGCTAAGCATTTCGTCCTTCGTGCTAATGATTCTGCCAGATCACCGCCTTAATAATACTTGTAATAATACTAATATCATAGCATTCTTTTCTACTATAGACACAAGGTCTGGAATTATTCTTTTCTACACTAGGCGCAAGGTCTGAAATTATTGGGGAGGGACTAGTCGATTACATCGTCTCCAGTGCGTAACTGGTATTTAATTTATCGACCCCAAAAGGCAAGGTCGACCTTGGAGTAATTTGAACTCAGAACGTAGCGGCAAACGAAATACTGTTAAGAATTTCGTCCAGCGTGCTAACGATTCTGCCAGCTAGCCGCCTTAATACTTCTAATAATATTAATATCAAAGTAATAATAATACCAATAGTATTTATATCTTTACTGCCACAGGGGGCTAAACATAGAGGGGACAAACAAGGACAGACAAAGGGATTAAGTCGATTACATCGACCCCAGTGCGTAACTGGTACTTATTTAATTTAGCCCGAAAGGATGAAAGGCAGAGTCGACCTCGGCGGAATATGAACTCAAAACGTAATGACAGATGAAGTCCCGCTAAACATTTCGCCCGGCGTGCTAACGATTCTACCAGCTCGCCGCGCCTGTATGATGCCGATATTATTCTTTTCTTTTCTTGACACAAGGCCCGAAATTTTTTGTGAGGAGGGGACCAGCCGAATAGAGTGATCCAGTATGCAACTGGTACTTAATTTGTCGACCTCGAAAGGCTGAAAGGCAAAGTTAACTTCGA
>NC_068982.1:18056493-18060972 GCF_001194135.2 Octopus bimaculoides
TGCCACAGGGGGCTAAACATAGAGGGGACAAACAAGGACAGACAAAGGGATTAAGTCGATTACATCGACCCCAGTGCGTAACTGGTACTCATTTAATCGATCCCGAAAGGATGAAAGACAAAGTCGACCTCGGCGTAATTTGAACTCAGAAAGTAACGGCAGACGAAATACGCTAAGCATTTCGCCCGGCGTGCTAACGTTTCTGCCAACCCACCGCCTCTAATACCAATAATATTAATATAATAATGGTAGAGATTACTTAATTCAGCTCTTTCTATATTCTGAAACTCAGGATCGCATTTTTTATATTGCCAAGCTATAATTCAATCAGAAAAGCCACACACACCAAAAAAAAACAAAAAACATGAACGCAATGAATTACAATAGCTCAAGAAAATGGTTCTGCACCCCCCCCCACTCCAAAATAGGGCAAAACAAAAAGAAGAAAACCAATCTTCCAATCTTCCACAAATCCTCCCCCACATTCTACTCCCTCTTTTTCCTCATTCTCTATCTTCCTCATTCTTCTTCGACGACTACAAGTAAAATTTATGATTCAAATTTTTGTAATATAAAAATCGATAATTCTAACTTACATTCAAAAAGAAATGTATGAGAAATTAGTGTCTTTTGGTAAATATTGATTTTTCTCTCAGCAGCAGAATCCATTCAGTCTGTTTATTTTTTTCCTATTTCTTTCTTCACAATGAAATATTCTACTATGTATTTGAATCCATACAATCTTGAATTATATATTATTAAATATATTCTTCTACTTTGCTGACCTTCACAATCCATTCGATCATTAAGAGTAAATGGAGTGGGGGGGGCTCCATCTAGTCGCACCTTGCCGTTTTAAAAGTAAAAGAACACGCCGGATAACGTGATACTGACTTCTCAGCGCATACGAGTATGACTGGTTGGCCAGGGCTCGAATGTCACTGATCAACGTTTTGCATGATCATTGTCGATGCTGTTCTGTACAGCCAACACAACAGCAGAACCATGACTTAAATTGCAACTTCTGGGGCATTACCTGGAAGCGTTATGGATTCCCTCACATATGATAAGACACTTTTGTATTGCGTAAGAGTTCTCTTTCCAGGAGGGCAGATTGAATCAGCTGTTGCTGATCAAAGCAACATTCATGAATATGCGCAACATACACGCTTATTTCTAGCTCTAAATTACATACCGTTACACGACTATAGATAAGAATCCGCCAGAGTGGACTATTCGCTGTTCTGTATTTCGGATATCAATAGTAGGTAGTCAAAATTATTAGAGAGCATCTACGAGGTAGTTCGTCTCGCAATAAATAGCACTAATAAGGCGGTGAGCTGGCAAGAAACGTTAGCACGCCGGGTGAAATGCTTAGCGGGATTTCGTCTGCCGTTACGTTCTGAGTTCAAATTCCGCCGAGGTCAACTTTGGCTTTCATCCTTTCGGGGTAGATAAATTAAGTACCAGTTAGGCCCTGTGGCCGATGTAATCGACTTAATCCCTTTGTCTGTCCTTGTTTGTCCCCTCTATGTTTAGCCCCTTGTGGGCAATAAATAAATCAGAAACGTAAGCACGCCGGGCGAAATGCTTAGCGGTATTTCGTCTGCCACTGCGTTCTGAGTTCAAATTCCGCCGAGGTCGACTTTGCCTTTCATCCTTTCGGGGTCGATAAATTAAGTACCAGTTACGCACTGCGGTCGATATAATCGACTTAATCCGTTTGTCTGTCCTTGTTTGTCCCCTCTGTGTGTAGCCCCTTGTGGGCAGTAAAGAAATAGGTATTTTGTCTGTTTTTACGATCTGAGTTCAAATTCTACCGAGGTTGACTTTGCCTTTCATCCTTTCGGGGTCGATAACTTAAGCACCAGTTACGCAATGGGGTCGATATAATCGACTGGCCTCCTTCTCCAAAATTTCGGGCCTTGTACCTGGAGCAGCACTGAAAGCTCCCTCAGAATTACAGTTCTGCTCCCCGGGGGTTGTCTTTGAACGAGACAGAAAAATAGAACATAAGTAAAAAACACCTATACAAAAATAACAAATCAAACAATAAGTGAATCTGTTTCACATGCAAACAATATTTTTCCAGTATCAAGAGGATTTTAGATAAAGGATTAAGTGATCAAACCACCATATCTAATTTATGCAATAAGGAATAAAATGATGTTTGCTATGACTGTTCTTACAAATTTTACACTATTGTGATGAAAGAGACAATCATATATTCGTAGATTAATTTAGTCGTTATTCTTGGGTTGAACTTTATGAAATGACCAACATCACAAGTATAAAAAATAGTTGATAAGCTCAGTTATGATATGACAAATTAGTACACCATGGTACAGAAATAGAATGAGAAGTCTATTAGTATAGGGGGAAACAAAGTAAGTCTGCTTATTTATTCTTACCTTCCATTGTTATTGTTTCAATTACATTCCTTTGAAGTATGTTGGATAGCAGAAATCTATCGAATTTGAGATCAAACTTTAACGCGCAGTTGTTCATGAAAATAAAGTCGCTAAAGTAGCGTTTAGATAATCACTGAACCAGCATTTTGGGATTGCAAAGGTATAGTGCAGTCCGCAATATACAATTGGTAGTAAATTAACGTAGTCTAGTGCTTGATGAATAAATTTTACTGAGTTCGGCCTCACCAAATAATTTTTTCTGCGCGTGTTTTCTACTGTAGCCAATGTTTTAACTAAGCCATGTAATTGTAATTGGGTAAACGGAAACTCTAAGTAAAAATCAGATGGACTGCATCTATAAATCGAAATGCAAGCCACAATGTCAAGCTGACACTGGATATAATGATGAGTGACGACGTTTGCCGATGTGGTTTCATTTTTTCGCTTGGTTGAATTAATTACTTTTGAATTAACGGATAAAAAGTTCAAACTTCTACGTACATTAGTATCTCTAACTTACTTCTCAGAAGAAACCCGTGTTACAACGCGTTAAAAGGCTCTACCTCTTTTGAATTTTCGATAAATTTCGTCAGGAAGGGTTTCAATAACTTTCTCGTATGTCTAGTTTCATTGCAAAGTTCTGAGAAACTGTTGCATAAAATAATTGGCTTGAGATGGCATGCCGTGGGATCGAAACCACATGGTTGCAAGCGAACTTCAACATTCAGCCTTACTTTCTCTGCATCATGATTAACATCAAAAGTGCAAGTGTCTTTAGAATATCAAACTATTTAGACTAAAAAATTGAGTTTTTCACTTGAACAGTTAACTGGAATTAACACTAGGAGCCAACAGATAATTCGTTTACGCGTCCCCACCACGCATGCACAAGCACTCACACGCACACACGCGCGCGTGCCGATACATACATGCATACATACATACATACATATATATACATACATACATTCATACATACATACATACATACATACATACATACATTTATATTATACATGAATATGTTATTTGTGTTACTGAATCAAGCATAGGGCGACTAAGCAAAATACATCCCAAAATACATTTGCAATGACAGATACAAACATATCATTACACTTCCAGCCTCAAGCGAACTAACAACCATTGCAATATATTATTTACATGTATTAGCTTCCCTCGTGTCATATATTGAGATGGAAATAACCTGTTCCAAATTTAAAATGTTAGCAAAATAACTTAAATTATTTCCTCCTCAGCAAGACATAATCACAGCTATTCTTGTTTATCCTTGTGTAATTATCATCAATTCTATCGTCAAAGAGACAGCGATTTAATTGTACAGAATCGTGGCAACTGTTATAGTCGGGAAAGACAATGATCTTTTTAGAGTCTGCTTACACACATACAAATGTGTTTACATGTATTTATGTACACATACGCACAAGCATATGAACATCGGAATATGTTGTTGACAGTGACGTCATTAGCTTATAGCTACTTCAGCTTAAATTTAATGAAAAGCCGGAATTATTATGCTTTATATATTCAGATTTTCTGCATCGTAAACTTACAGTTGTTTCTGATATGCATTTTAGCAGCATTCATAGTTTCGCTTTCTCAATCACGCGAACGATCGATTGAAGAAAAGTTGAACGACCTTAACTTATACTGTCATCTTTAGAGACCGTACAACAAGTGGTAAAGAACACGAACACAAAATTTTTACAAATAAGTAAACCTTTAAAACTCATCATTTATGCATTTCCTTGTATATTACACCTTGAGAACATACCATATTAATTGGGGAAAGTAATCATGTTGATAGACTTCAACTTCGGATCTCGCCTTAGAATAATTAAGAGTTCTATAGCTTTCCGCAACCTTTTGCAAGCCTGGTGTATTTGTATTAACAGAAGGCTTAAAAAGTATTTTGTGCGAATAGATAATCTTTTTTTACATTATTTATGCCCACGGGCATATGGCGTAGTGGTTAAGAGCGCGGGCTACTAACCCCAAGATTCCGAGTTCGATTCCAAGTAGTGACCTGAATAATAACAATAATAATAAT
>NC_068982.1:18063158-18064676 GCF_001194135.2 Octopus bimaculoides
ATATATATATTCCTTCATATATATTAATCATTCATAGGCGCAGGCGATTATGTGTGAAGCTTGCTTCCCAATCACGTGGTTTCGGGATCGGCTCAACTGCGTAGCGCCTTCGGGCTTCCTCGGGGCGACCAAAGCCTTGTGAGTTGAATTGGTGGACGGAATCTGAAAAAAACCGTCGTATACATATACGTATGTATCTGTGTGTATGTGTGTGTGCATATCATTATGTCTGTGTTTGTCTTCATATCACCGGTGTTGGTGTTTTTACGTACCCGTTCGGCAATGGAGCCCGATAGAATAAGTACTGGGCTTTTTTAAAAAATTACTCCTGGGATCTATTTGCTTCACTAAAACCCTTGGAAGCAGTGCTCCGGCCTGGCCACAGTTAAATAACTAAACCAAGTAAAAGAATAAATGTATAAAAAGTAAAATATATGTAAATATATTTGGCGTATAAGAATCCAACTGTACATGTATACTCTTTTCTCTTTTACTCTTTTACATGTTTCGGTCATTTGACTGTGGCCATGCTGGAGCACCGCCTTTAGTCGAGGAAATCGACCCCAGGACTTATTCTTTGTAAGCCTAGTACTTATTCTATCGGTCTCTTTTGCCGAACCGCTAAGTTACGAGGACATAAACACACGAGCATCGGATGTCAAGCGATGTTGGGGGGACAAACACAGACACACAAACATACACACACAAACATGTATATATACATATATACGACGGGTTTCTTTCAGTTTCCGTCTACCAAATCCACTCACAAGGCTTTGGTCGGCCAGAGACTATAGTAGAAGACACTTGACCAAGATACCACACAGTGGGATTGAACCCCGAACCATGTGGTTGGTAAGCAAGCCACTTAGCACGCAGCCACAGCATTATTAGAACATATATGTATGGATATACGTATGCTTGAATCTGTGTAGATAGAAAGACACGGTAAACGATAACGATTGTAAGGTATGTATTTATGCGCATACCCCGGACTTCATGTGATGAAGTAATATCCTTTTATTCTGTAACTTGTTTCAGTCAATTTGACTTTGAATATGCTGCAGCACCGCCTTTTAGTCAGAGAAATCGACCCCGGACTTATTCTTTGTAAGCCTGGTACTTATTCTATCGGTATGTTGCGCCGAAGCGCTAAGTTACAGCGATCTAAACACATCAAGATCTGTTGTCAAGCGATATTGGAGAGGCAAACGCAGATACAAACGCACAAATATATATATATTTTGGAAAATCGCCAGAAATCGGTTGAGGTCTCTGCCCCACAGAAGAATTGAATATGGACGCCTACTACATCGATTATTCTATGAAAAACATACCGATACCATCAAGGGAACAATACTCTAAGAAAATTTTGGAGAAAATTACAGGGTCACTTTTTGCCGGAATTTTCAATGGCCAGATAACTGAAGAGATGTTGGCGTGGGTTCCCACCCCGGCATCCGAAACTCGGAGTTTTATCATGGCTACCGAATAAGTGTCACATATTTTTATACACAC
>NC_068982.1:18064747-18068667 GCF_001194135.2 Octopus bimaculoides
ACACACACACACACACACACACACACACACACACACACATATATATATATATATATATATATATATATATACGACAGGATTCTTTGTGTTTCCATCTACCAAATCCACTGACAAGGTTTTGGTCAGCCCGAGGCCATAGTAGAAGACACTTGCCCAGAGTGCCACGCAGTTGAACTGAACCCGGAACCGTGTGGTTGGAAAGCAAGCTTCTTACCACACAGTCACGCCTGCACCTATGTTTACATCTGCTTTGAGTATCGATGTGTGTTTGATATATAAATACATATTATGTAAAAATGTGCAATTCTGAGGCCATATTGGTGTTATAAACAAAGGCAAATTAACGTATGAAAAAGCACGGATCTTGATAAGCTATGTGCAGGCAAGGTACGGTATTCATCTTCGGGTAATCTTGTTTATAAACCAATTTGGGGTTGGAAAATTAGATACGAAGAGTTAAGGTTGAAATGAGAGGTAAAGCGATATGTATGTGGGGTGGATGGGAGAGGCGAGAACAGAAATGAGTCTATTAGGAAAAATGAGATATAACTATGGAGTGGCTGTAAGGGGAGGGATTGAGTGATTAAGAGTATGATGGAGAGGTCAAAAAGATAGAAGACCCAAACTGTAGGGAGAAGTCACAGCTGCTAAGGGTAAGTTGGTGCAAGTTTTCCATTATCGACTCGTGATTTATAGGCAATGACTATAATGTTAAATAGAGGCAAATTTTGAAGTGCTAGTTTAAGTGATTCATATTTGACTGAAGGGAAGAAAGAAATAAAGACGAACACTTTTTAAGTATAGACACAAGCACTATATAGTATGGCAGTCGCGTCAAGTATCGCATATGAGGTAGATGGAAATAAAGTGGTTGTGTAACGGTGAACAGCTAACTAAAGGGAAAAGGAAGATCATGTGGGAACGTGCAATGGACGAGATTTCTTGCAAGAGAACAAACGCAGATTAAGCTAAAATAATATAGATTTCATGAGAAGAGAAAATGGTCATTGCAGTTACTTAATCATGCATAAGCTACAAAAAATGCAAAAAAAAAAAAAAAAAAAGAAAAGAAGCTCTGTCGAAATTTAATAAGCAACAAATGTCATGGAGGAAATGGGAGAATGGTTAAGAGATACAGAATTGGATGCAGATTTATCTAATTCAGATGGAGCATAATGAGTTATGGTAATATGAAAGAGTTATGTAGTAGCAGACAGAAGGTGGGATTCTTTGTTCAGACGTAATATTTCTGCGGATTCTCGGCAGGAATTACATGCTTCCTACGTACAGCATTCCGGTATTAATAATATATCAAAAGGTATCATAAGATATATCTTTAGCTGTAATAGGTTGGTTGTAGGTAGTCAGGGAGACAGGATATTGTTGTATAGTTTTCGATAACTAGCTTATGTGTTCGATGTATCGGTGCTTAAAGTTGATCGTTGATCTAATGTAAATGTTAGTGGACGCTGTCTATTATGGACGCTGTGTTCTTATACACAACATTATATTTAGCTTAGATTGTTGTCATACAAAAAATAGTCGCTATTGTCTTGTGAAGCTAGTCATACTATAAATGATATCAATATCATTATAGAAGTTATGGCAGTCGATCTAATAATATTTATAAAGTTAATCACGATAACTATAAATATTTAAGAATAAATATCACTATTACGCTTATAGCTAAGCAACTGCACTTTTTACGAGGGTTCGGTATCATTGAGCAGCACCTTCGGCAAATGTCTCCTACCATAGCCCCGAGACGACAGCGGTTTGTGAATGAAATTGGTATCGTAAATTGAGTGGAAACTTTCGCGTATCGTGTGTGTGTCTTTGTGTTTCTGTTTATCTCCAAATCGCTTGAAAACCAGTCCTGTCTTGTTTAAGTTCACTTAACCTAGCAGTTGTTCAAACGCGACAGATAGAATAAGGACCAGACTTAAATAACTAGTAATGAGGTCCATATATCCGGCGAAATTCTTCAAGGTAATGCTCCAATACGGATGCAGTCGAATGACTGAAACAGATAATGACATTTACATTGAGTTCATATATTTGTCATTTTTTTCCGTCCACGGATCTAACAATATCATCAATCCGATATTCAATATCATGGCGATAAGGAACACCGATAATAGTTAATATCATGACAATAACTGGCATACATATCAATTTGAGGTATCTTTCACATCTAAAACATGGAACATATGCTTCGCTGTTTATTCATTTTTGAGATCTACTCTTACTAATTATCTATCCAAATATGAGGTTTTCTACCTATATCATATATCAATAAAATATTAAATCGGAAGATGACTTCGATTTTCATATTTTTGTTATCGATAACATATGTTCTGTTTTAAATCTTTGTGTTGAACAACCCATTCCTACAGCCATCTATGACATTTGAAGTATTAGTATTGTTTGTATGTAAGAAATCAATAAAGAATATGATTTATTGAATAATTTAAATATGGAAAGATAGAATCGGGTATAGTAGGAGTTCTTATAGAAAACTGGAATATATAATAATAGCTTTACATCATTGTCTATAAATTTAATTATCTATAAATGAAGTTGTCTGTAAAATTAATTGCGAGTTTTGTATTAAAGGTGAATGACAGTTAATTAGAAGACTATGAACTACCCAGTTGTGAATATTATAAAAATATGAAAGACATTCAATAAATATTTAATTATGGATTGTCGCATTATTAGCAACGTTACGGGGATTCTGTATGAATATTTATTACCCCTTCAAATTGGAATAATAATACCGAATAAACTGTAACATGAAGAGATTTACGTCGGTAAAGTTACTTCTAAATTCAGAATTTATATTGTTTTAATTTAATCGATGCAACATCATAGTCGGTATAATAAATCGTGTTTACTAAGGCAAAGCATATTGTTTAGATTATATCTATTTATATTGTAAATGAAAATAGCGAGTGGGAGTTTATGTCAAGATATTAAAATATTTTGTGATAATGGTAACTAGATTATATTGAATGGCAAGTTTTTACTGTAATAGTATCTATTGGAGATATATCATCAAATTACGAAATATAAAATTCTTTGGTACAGGAATATAGGAAAAATAGCTCAATATCTGCAAGGTTCTTTGTTATACGGCTGGAAATGAATGGAATATATATATATATATATATATATATATATATAACGGATTACTAGGGCTCCAAGATTATCGTCCAGACCGTAGTTATAGAGTCATTGTAGATTTCCGATGAAGCGGATATATAATAGCTAAAGAAGACAACAAACGTTAAGGAAAGGCAAACATCTCAAGTCATATACATTATTATTATTATTATTATTATTATTATTATTATTATTATTATTATTATTATTTTTCCAGAGTATGGGATGTCCCAGAAACAGCTGTAAGACATTTAATTTTTCCAATAATAATAATGTATATGACTTGAGATGTTTGCCTTGCCTTAAACATTTGTTGTCCTCTTTAACAATCATACATTTACACTTTTATTCTTTCACTTGTTTCAATCATATGATCGTAACCATGCGGGAGCACGGCTTTTAGACGAGCAAATCGAACCCATGACTTATTCTTTGTAAGCCTACTTCTTACTCTATCGGTCTATTTTGCCGAACCGTTAAGTTACCAGGACGTAAACACACCAGCATCGGTTGTCAAGCGATGTTGTGGGGCGGGGCACAAACACAGACACACAAACATACATGTATAAAAATATATACGACGGGCTTCGTCTAGCAAATCCATCACACGGCTTTAGTCGGCCTTAGGCTATAGTAGAAACATTTGCAGAAGGTTCCACGCGGTGGAACTGAACCCGGAACCATGTGGTTGGTAAGAAAGCTACTTACCACACAGCCACACACACACACACACACACACACACACACACACACAC
>NC_068982.1:18069094-18069458 GCF_001194135.2 Octopus bimaculoides
GCCTATATATGAGAAGGTAAGTTTTAGTGTCCGAAAATAAGTATATTAATGAAGCACATAGTAAGTTGAATGCTAGTTATAGAATAAAAGTAAGTAGGAGTCTGAAAAGAACAAATATATCACCTAAAATTTGAGAACAAGAGAACGCTGTAGGAATTGTGTGAAAAGTCCATGAAGTTTGATAGAATGTCCAATGGATGGCAAAGTACTAATCTCATCCACGAAAGATATATGGTTTGTGATGTCGATTAGTGTCTACGTATAAAGAAAAGCTATTTTACCAACGTGCGCTATTGGAATATACATATATATGTTATTACATGTATATGTATATGTATATATGTATATATATATATATATATAT
>NC_068982.1:18069645-18084124 GCF_001194135.2 Octopus bimaculoides
TGTGTGTGTGTGTGTGTGTGTGTGTGTGTGTTTGTGTGTGTGTGTGTGTGTGTGTGTGTGCGCGTGTGTATATGCATATATGTATATGTGTGTGTGAATGCATTCAGAGGTACACTCAGAGGGATAGATGAAATGGTAGACAATTTCAATAAACACACATGGGATATTTGTAAGATGCTTGTTTGTTTTCAAAATCTTTGAATATGTTGGTCGTAAGAGAATTCTATGACTACGAATATGCATTTTCTAAAAGAAATTCGGAGCTGCATTGTTTCCTAATCTCGTCTTTCCTTCCTGTATTTTCTCGACTAAAAATTTATTTAGTCATTAGTATTTTTACGATTTATAGGTAAACAACTTAGATGTGTTACACATCAATCTAATCTGCGATTGTTTGTAGCCGACACAAATGTTGGTTGATTGCTCCAGTCACGTTTTACATCGTATGGTAAAGGCGATGCGTTAACCTATATAGTTACACGATGGTTGCCCGCATAAGGTTTGCCAGCAGGCAATGCGTAACAGAACGCTCTACGAACATAACCGGAAGAGAAAGCATTGTAGACACAATGGAGAACAGGGATTAAATAGTAGAATATTTATGGGCAGAGTTATGTAAATGTGAAATTTGTTTCATGTAACTACACTTTATGTAATAAATTTTTCCGTTTAAAAACATGTATTCATTTTATCATTTTGTACAAGCTCCCAAAATGAAATTTTGTTAGTTAAATTATATAAATTGTACGTATGACATAATTCACCACATTACCATGGATCCAGCAATATACTTCAAAATATACCAGTCATGTGACGGGTAACACTATTAGTTCCATATCAGATGATTCAGGTGTTCTATCTTTTGTACAGAAGAAACTAAATAAGAACTATAAAACTAAATCAAGAACAACACTTTTAGTGAAGAAGATAGAAAAATCCTTGAAGATGTAATACAAATATGCAGCCCTGCACACTTTTAGTTTAAAACATGCTTTTTAAGATAAGCATGATTGTCAACGTGAAAATCGAAATGGCTGCCAAAATCCAAAATGGCGTCTAACATTAAAAACTAATAATTGCGATGAACAGGAAATAACATTTATTATAATAAAGGTTACTTATGCATTATTTTACACAAATAGCATTATATTTACCAGTTGTTTCTACTACCTTCTTCACTAATCCATGTTATACTGGTTTTGTCATCTCTGAAATGCATAGACTAGCACAAAGGGAAGTACAAAGAAAGACTGACTTCTTGCATGTGCAACGTCCTGCACTCTCAGTTTTGCACTGGCACTTTTTTTAAGTGCTTGGCATTGTTCTGCTATGGCTCATAGTCCAGTGAATAGTGAATGTGCCATCGTCATTATTTTTCCACCCCCAGGTGATAGGTGATGGCAACGCTGGCCTCGTCTACAGAACAGGGCCCCATATGTGCCCCGCATGACATGTACCTCCGCCTAATATGTAGAACCAGAATTAATGACGAAGATAGAAAAATGCTTCAAAAGGTAAATATAAAGCTATTTATGTAATATATTGCAGAATAAATAAACTTTATTATAATTAAACTCATTTCCTGTTCATCGCAATTATTAATTTTTAATGTTGGACGCTATCTTCGATTTTGGCCGCCATTTTGAATTTCACGTTGGCAATTATGCTTATCATAAAGAGCATGTTTTATACTATACGTGTGCCAGACCACATATTTGTGTCAGCTTTTGAAGGAATTTTCTATGTTCTTCACTATAATGCTGGATGCCATCTTGGATATTATTGACCGCCATTTCCAATTTTCCCGTTGGCAATTATGCCTATCTTAAACAGGATGTTTTATATTAGAAGTGTGCCAAATTGCATGTTTGTATCACATTTTGAAGGATTCTTACAATAGTTGACGTTTATCCTATTCCCTATTAATCAAATCCATCCGGAAAGTCGAAATATCGTTTGTGATCTAAACCTTGAGGATAGTACAGAATCTTTCATAGTGAGAACCCTTAGGATTAACCTTCAGCGCCAGAACCGGAATTTCATCGACAGTTCATTCGTCAGGCTGATATACCGCTGGAAGAATTATCCTTACTTTTCTTTTCAAAAATAGACTCCGCTGGTGATTTAACACTATTGACGTGATTAATTGGTTCAAATATATTGAAAATAAACAAGCTGACATTGATAGCTATTACTATAGATTTCTCTAATATTGTTAAATAGGAAGGATAGGATAAATGGAATTGACATTACTATGGGGTCAAGTGACGCGGCACAGGTAAGAGATTTGTTAGGAATTTATGCTTTATATTGCCTATACCACCATTCCCGAATAACCAGGGTGACGTTATTAGTCATGATGCACGTTCCTTAATTTGAAATAAATAGGGTGGAAAAAGAAACAATGAGGAAGAAACATTTTATATACTAGTTTTGTATCCATTTTATAAACTGATGAATATTTAAATTATGTAAATAGTAAATAGACTTTCTGTTCACTATTAAAACATAGTGCATTGGATAGGTAGAATTGCTAGGATGTTTTGTATGTTAGTAAGGAGAGGGATATGTCAAAACATCGTAATACAATTTGTGTAGCTACCACTAAGATGAATATTTATATTGTTAACTCTGACGACGTTTCCGTAATAAGTAGTGAATGTGCCGATTACTATATAAATAGTAATATCGTTGATAATTGGCAACATTCATAATTTAACTCGTGTGATAAAAAACAAACATTCATAATTTGACTCGTGTGATAATAAACAAACCCTATCAACGTCAGTTCAGAAAACGATAACCATAATGAATCCAATTGTATGCTTAATAGTAATTATGATATTAGGAATAACTTTAGTAGTACTCATAATAGGAATATATGGGAAACGCGGGAGAATAACAATTCTAATAGCAGCAATAATAATATAAGCTGTAGTAATGTTTGCTACATTCTGTGATGATAATGCTAGTAATATACTTCTTATTAATATACTACCGATAAATAGTGTAAATTTAGAAGACGACCGGAATGCCCATTGAATTATAATTGCCAAACAAAGAATATTGTTTTCAAATGCACCGCTGCAACTTCGAATCCAGTCGAATATGTAACTTGTTAGGTCTAGTGACTTCAAATCAAGAATAACGCGGCCATTTATGCACATTTAGTAGAGACGATAAGGCAAATCAACAACATTGACGGAAAGAATATGGGAATTAGAAAGACATTTTATTGATTACGCAATCATTCTATGCTATGCCAAAATCGGATGGTTGCGGTGCCTGTTATTTGCATTGCATAGAAATTCTTGAGATCTTGCGATGTAAGATGAGGCTTAATAAATTTGAAGAATTATGCATGAGGACCCCTCAAGTTTACAAAAGCTTTTTGATATTACCAGTCCATATAATATTATCATTATTGTTAATAAGTAATGTTGTCGCTGTAAAGTAATTAGAACTAATAGTATTGGTATCATAATAAAATTATTAATTGTAATTAGTTGCGTGTATTAATTGGAATAAAATTAAGCAACACATCGTTCTAATGTTCAACTATATTAATATTAAATAACAAATAAGTGCATGAGCTGGCAGAATCGTTACCACGCCGGAGATAATGTTTAGCGGTTTTTCTTCCGAATTCACATTCCAGGAGACCACACTCAGGTCGATGTATTCCTCTCACAAAATTGCTGACCTTGTGCCAAAATTTGAAATCATTATTAAATAACTAATAATTAGCAAAAAATGTATTTGTAAGGAAATTGTTATTTATAATAATAGCTTTCATAATTTTAATATTTATAGCATTGATGTCAAAACGTTTCCCTTTAATGATATCATTAGTTAAAATACCTGCGTGGTAAGGGTCTGTAAATACTTAATTTGTTTTCATTATTCATTACTTAGAGTTAAAGTTACCTTCTTGCTATCACTATTGTAATCTATGATAAAATTGTAGATTAAGCTGCACATATAGCATACATTGCCTTGTGCCATTGCACTTTATTGATAATCTTTAATTAAATGAACTTTAAATATACTCTGATTAAATATTCTCTAATTATATATAACGTGACTCACGTCTTAGACATTAAATCTTATTGATTTTCTTTTCGTTGGTCATATGGTATATATATGCTTCTTTCTTTTATTTTGAATTATTCTAGGTTTAGCTGTTCACGTTATTTTATTTAATTCCAAATATATTTAATGCCAAACTCCAATATCTTATTATGTGCCTCAATACTATTTAATTTTTATTTTGATATATGATTACTTTTATCGCGTACAATTCTTTGTAAGTGTATATTATTTGGCCTCTGTGTGTGTGTATGTGCGTGTGTGTGTATGTGTGTGTCTGTCTGTTTGCGTATTTAAGCATTTACATGTTTTATTCGTATACATCTCTTAAAGTGAAAACTATTCTTTTCAGCTACTTTCTTAAGAATATGGACGTCCATCTTTTGACCTGGGGCCGATTTTGGAAAAATCTCGGTCAAGTTAAATGCAATTCTGTCTCGCCCTGAAGATAAAAAAAATAGGCTTATTACTCTTAAGGAATGACCATCAAAATTTTTCTGAACCATAAATTCCAACATAGGAACCATGTTGGTTGTGTTAAAATAACAATTCGACCACCCCTCCTTTAAGATAAGATTATTTAGGTTGTGAAATCGAAATGTTTGTTTGGTTGCCAAACTCTCCCTCCTGTGCTGAAGTTTCTTGTTTCATCCGTAACTGCTATAAATATTCTCTTTCCTTTTTCAATAATTGTATTTTGCCAAAATTTTAATGGGATATCACCTGGAAAATATTCGGCAGACATTGACGTGAAATGGAGTGGATGTCTAACAATACGAATTTCCATAGCGATATCTGTTAAGTTATACAACTGGCACACATTTGCAGTAACGTCTCTCTATTTTAAGCACATCTAGTGATGTTTTGAACAATCCAATCGCTTTCGTTTTTCACTACCAATTACTAGAATGATACAAGCTCAAATTTGTAGGGTACTTCGAACTGGTAAACTGCTGATTTCGCATTTGAATCGACTGGTACACTTTTGTTTTCGTAGAAAACTCTTTAGCTATAAATGTGCGGGTGTGCTTCTAAGTGACGTTGCTAATATCTAGTCAGTTTCCTCGAAATTGAATCGGTTTTAACAAAACCAATTTCTTCATACTCCAAACAAAGGCATTTTGAGTATTATTTAAAATGAAAATATAAATTTATGAAATAAATTTTAGAGTATTACCCCAAAATCGAATATAGTTCTAAACGAACTTCATTAACCTCCTGATCATTATTGCGACAATGTCTTAGAGTTTCGTTATTATAATTTACTTGAGGCTCAGCTATGGCCCAGAAGCTCAGCGTAGTTGAAACGCATTGTAAAGTTATGACATTTGATAGAGTAAAATATGCAATGTGATAGCATTGCTAGCAAAGAAAAATTGTTAGCAGTATCTAGTAAAGAAGAATATTTGCCCATGTTTGCTTCATTGAAAACATAGCTTTACAATATAAATAAAAGTACAAACCATCTGCGATATAATCTCATCACGATCACTTATCAAATTTTCACCATTAAGAATACTTAATTATATAATATAAAAAAAATTTCTGATTTTAGCACCATAATTAATTTTCACATTTTCTCTCGGGCGATTAAGAAATTTGGAAGTGTTTAATTTCTTTAGATTATCGGAAATGCATATCTTCTGCATATGTCGTTGCGTTTCTCCAGTCAACTCTCTCCTGTTCAGCTATGGATTAGGTAACTCATTATGAAAGATGTTTTTATGCTTGGCAATCCCGTTTTTCAGACATTGTGTGTTACCTAATATGTTTTTCATTTTCTAACTTGCTTTGGGGTTACTTGAGAAAATTTTTTTTTCAATTTCGGGAACATAAAACCAGCGGCATATTCACAATTAATGTATGGCGATGTGCAACAAGTCTTCCTGCATTATATTTTAAGGTGTGTGTGCCTATGTATGGTTGAGTGTAGGCAAATGTTAGCATATTCTTGTGTCACACTCTTTTGCACCCTTTTTGATTCACCTTTATAAAATTATTATTTTGATGATAATTTAACTTATGAAATGTTAAACTGCGTTAAATTCGAATGTTTTCAGTTGCAATGACCTTGATATTAAATCAATGCCGCTGTCTTATAGCATTTGCACATTGACTATGCGTGTTAAGTTTTTCGATCAACTAAATTAAGAGATTCATTGAATTATGTAAATTGCTGTATATGTGTACAGGTAGTGTAAGTCGTAAATAGAGTCAAAGTTGCATAGCGCAGCGAGGCCGGACCTTCGATTTATATTAGTGTACAGACGTTAAAAATCTACCTTACGATCTTCTATGGAAAGTACTTATCTCCATTTTCCAATACAGGGTATGAGTCAATCAGAAGCTATAGAAAATTCACGTACACACAACGCCGTGCAATCGAATCGAAACTTAGATCTCATGACTGTAAGCGAATTTCGTAACCATAACGAACTACATGCTATAGCATTAAATACGGTTATTATACCACTTAATATATCATGTCGTTCAAATTATCAAAATATTATCAAATAATATTGAATTAGTTTCGCTGCATTTGTAATAGACGTGTAAAGATATTAGCTGTTTGACATATAGCTATTTGCTAACATAGGTGTAAACAAAATACATTTTAGATATACTTTTTCATTGAAACATATCAGTTGCTTATATATATATATATATATATATATATATATATATATATATATATATGTATGTGTGGGTGTGTGTAGTCATCTTATCTCTTTGTCCATATATTATTCTAGTAGATTTCTAAATTTCCTTAAATATGTTCTTTTACTAAATTGAGATTTTGTTTTAGTTATTGAGACGTGGAAGCTACATTACCATTTTCTTATTTTCTATTTTGTTGTAAAATGCTATGGTCAAAAACAACTGCGCACCTTATGGTTCTCAGATATTCTGACACTTCCAGAGATCCACCAATGCATATCAACGTTACACTAACAAGAGCAGGCATAAACATAGAGTGGAGAGAAACAGCATGAAAACAACTAAGTTACCAAATAGGGCAACCTGTATAGCTCTTGTAGGTTTATAAAAACAGTAATGGTCAGGAAATTAATGAACAGAGAAGTGCAGGGTAAAATGAAATGTATGTTATTACATGCGGTTGAAAATTCAGAGTGAAAGATAAATACTTGTTCAATGAATAATAGAATTGATTCCACAGTAAATGACCTGTATCATGTAGCATGATTTGATGACTATACGAATGCATTTCAAAAATTTTACCTTGCAGATGATGTTCAACTTGGTGGTACATGTGCGTGATAATTGTGTTAAGCTGTTGTACAATTCATAGAATACTAAATTGGATACACTGTTTGGAATCAATGGAATCAATGGAAACCATGAGAATATAGGGACTTTAGTCAAACATTGTGCATTGGATTGGCTTATTTAGACAGTGAAGGCGAACTCGGTTAAGCAATGGAAGATAATAACCAGGTTGTCTATCATATATATTTTTGGCTAAGCGTAATTTTATATTTTGTAATTTAGTATTCTGCTAGAAGCGGAAGTGAGCGCTTAAGACTATATAAAGAGAACTGCTATTTAGGCAAGTTATATGATCGTATATTACAGAGGATGATTTCAATACGATTTATGCTCTATTCAGGGTTTGAAAATAAAGTGTTAAAAAAATGGATTTGCTCCTTAGAGAAATGGTTATTAATTCTCCGATTGCCTTTGAACCACTTTACATGTTTTTCCTTTTCTACAACGATTTCATATATATGGAAAATGTTTTCAGCAGTAGGGTTCGTGTTTAAAATATGAGACGAGTGATAAAATAATAAAATTTAAAACGATGTAGTGAGAGATAAAAGGATATATTCAAGAGAAGGTCAGACGTATAACGCCGGATATATTCTTTTACATTTGTTAGTGGTTTGTGTTTCTAATATACTTTAATATTAATCTGTAATCCATTACGTATGCATTTTAATAAGATTTATAACACCTGTGAGCGTTAAAGGTATTTGTCACCTATGTGAATCGTCCATATTTATACTTACAAATGTATAGAGCTATTTATCATCTTGAAACATTATTCTGAAATATTTCATTTAAAAAGTATTCAACAACACTGAGAACTGTTTAACAGAAAAATAGAAAATTTCTACTTCTAATATCATAAATGTTCAGTTTGATGAAATAAAATTGACACCTCAAATTTCATTTGATTTCTTATATTTTTAACTTTGTAATTTTAAAAGTGTGCTGCTTTTCCTTCAGATCTTATATTTAGTTAATATTCTTGATAATTAAGCTGTATAATTACTATCAGGCTATACCATTAGAAACTAAATTACAGTAAATATCAAATGTCACTCTTTTATTAAATCTTATTATAAATAGAAATTGTAAGTTTTAACATTTGAGATACTTAAAGAGGAGATCCAAGTATTTTGTGTTCTCTTCTCAGTTATAATCTTTACGGAGGTTAGAACATCTGTATGAAACCTGACTCACCTTGTGCTTATAAAAAAGCCTAAATTTCTTACCAGACATACCACAATGTCTCCCTGCTCCAGCATTGCACATTCATATCCCTCCACTCTCCTTTTTCCCTATTTCCCAGCAGTTCACCTCTCACCATCACTCCACTACTCTCACCATCAACTTCCCACATCATATCTTTCCCTATCATACATTTAACACATATTTAACACACAAAACTCCTCGTTTCCAAATACAAACTTACGTCTTCCTTCGTCTTTATCGTCCAATGAAACACACCATCATTTAAAAATCTCTTTTTTCCTTACTCGAATTCCGACATCTTCCTAACCATCAAGCACCCAGCCATACAACAACTGTCGCAGGTTCAACATCGTACCTTACTTTTACTACCCGCTATCATATAAAAATGAACATTTAGTTTTTTTTTCTATCTGTCTACCGTTGTCTATCACCCTACATTCATGAGTGGATCGTATTTCGGCATCAACTTTCTATCTCACTTTCTCGTTGGACATTTTCCTCCACTTCTCAAACTTATAACCATTTCTCGAATTCATAATATAATTTTGAATCCTGAAAATTTCAACATCTCGAATAGTTCCGGACGTTTCATCTCATGGATTATGTCATATTTGAATGCCAACATCTGGGGATTGTTTTCAACATTTTGTTCTTTGCTAATTTAAATTTATAATTAAGCACCCATCAGAAAGTTCAGATATATTTCTTACATATTCACATACTTTTTTGATATTCGCTACTTTACTTAGAACACAGTATCATCTGTCTTATGAAAAATTCTATATCAAATAACATGCAGGCACTAATCACTAAATGCATTTACCCCTGCCAACTAAAATATCTGAAATGGAATATATGCACCTGCGAGATTAGAGCCAAAGATTTTAATCAAATCACCTTCATGTATCAAACAACTACTCTGGATTAGTCACCTGCTCTGTGTAAATGTTAATTGCATAAATCTTGAAGGGTATATACCCTGAAGATATTTCACAAATACACTGTTGAAGCCAATCATATTTCTATAAAATATCCTTTACTCTATCAATATTTTCTAGATATTTCTCATTATGCTATTATAAATTGAAAAGACCCCCAGTTATAAACATTAAGGAAGAAACATCAAACAAATCGTCTACTACTCTTTCAATAGTTTGTGTTATCTTAAATAAAAGAATGGAATATATTTAAAAATCCAATATTTTTATGAAGAATGTGATAAATAGTATTTCTTTCGAGATTACAGAGTTGAAAAATATTCTTTGGCTATATTAATATTACATATTCAAACATACTTCATGAAATATTGACTGTAAGAAATCGCAATACAATTGTATCGTATTTTATATTCCTTTAAAATATTAATCTTTTGAAATATATTAGGTGCTTTCTTGTTGCGTATTCTCCCGACTTTCAATTGCATCATGAAGCTAAATAATACGTTTATATCTTTGAAACGATTTGAGATTAAATTCCATTATACACACTTTCAAACGAAAAGATGTACGCAGGATCGCACTGAATTATATTTCTTGTTACAATTCTTTCAAATAATCTTGTAATATTAATCCAAAGCACTTGGTATTCCTGTCAGAGAAAATGAAATTGAATACCGGAAAATTCTAACAGAAACAAATTATTAATCATTGAAAATATCTAGAAAATATCAATTGAAATAAGAATACAATGAGATATCAAAGGATTACATTACTTCAAGAAAACTGGGAAAGAAATGCGTGTATGTTAGAAAAAATGGAGAAAGCGAGGGGAGGGAACAAGCCAGCAAAAAATGAAAACTTTATTGAAGAATGAGTAACAATAAGTAAGAGAGAACACGTAATATATATCTAAAATATTCATTTTTCAGACTGTATTATTGAAAAGAATTTATACAATAAATCCTGAAGTGGCAAATTCTAACCGCTATCATCTAGACGAAGGAAATATCCGTCTACATGATACAGTTTAAAAGAATACAAAAGAAGACAAAAATTGAAAAGAAAATCTAACAATAATACATCTCCTCCATGGACATATTCTGTTACACAAAGTGGTATTTGGGCATTTGATCACTAAAATTATATAAATAAGCCTAACATATTTCAATAGATACCGATATCTAACGTGCTTCGTCAGGAGTATGCTTCCATACACATTTTTGCAATCTATTTTTAAGGATGGTTATTAAATTCTCTGCTATTTTTGCATATTTGGATCGTATATTTAAATGCACGAGAGAAACCTGAATTTGAAATTATATAAAAAATATGCATATTACATTTCCTTGCCTTTAATCTTATTTGTTGTCATATCAGAATTTGACTGTATCTAATAATGTATCCAATTAACGAATTTATATGATTTATACTTAATTTTATTAAGGGATGGCGGATAGTGAATGGCCTTTCTATATGAAGGCTAGCTGCGAACAAAACAGCTTCCTGAAAAATATGTCGTGAAACAGCACCGAAAGCTTTCACCAAAGAGCGATGAACTATGAGCATCATTGGATTTATGAAAACCTATGAAAGGTCTCTGATGATCCTGCGAGAAGGCTGATAATGATCACCTTCGAATATATTTTTTCTCCATCTACAGGTTGAATAGATATATTGATATCACCCTCCGACTATTAGACTTTCGAATTTTCACTATGTCAAGGATGTGATGGCTGAGAGATTCTTTTTCTTCTCAGGACTACATGAATAGCTGAATAAATGATTTGAACAGTAGAAAACAACAACAACAACAACAACAATAATGATAATGATAATAATAGTAATAATAATAATAATAATAATAGTATTAGTAATAGTAGCGCAAGACTGAGACAAAATCTCTCCTATCTGATACCAATATAGCTATTTCTAATTTTGTCATAACATAACAAATGATAGAGCTTGAGCTGTTGCTTATGTTAGTTAAAGGTAGTATTTCATATGCCAAGAAATGATTAGACGTAAGAAGGTTGAACAAACAGTGAGTCGACAAAATTATGTGAAACGCTAATTTCAGTTCTTTACGTTTGTCTAGCCTTTAGGTGAATGAAATTCAAAATAAATCCATTGTTCTTCATCCCAGCTTGTGTCTGACTGAACAGATGAACTACGATGGTTTCATCTGTTTATCAATGGTTAGCGACTTTGTCAATTTGAATTTCTATTCTATAAAGTGTGTTTGATACGAGGGAGATTTTTTGAGTGTTATTGAGATGGATTAAACCCACAAAATCTCTCCTTGTTGGAACCAGTTTTACAATAAGTAATTAAGTTAAGAAACGTCGACAAATTCCCATTAAAATTTATTCACTCTTGAAATAGTACACCGATTTCAAGTTTGGTCTCCGTAAATTTTATTTAATATACATTCTTATCAGATATATGTTCAAAAAATATTTTCCCTTCTGTTCTAATCTGACTTTTCACATTTAGAAATATTTTCTTCAGAATCAGTCTTGCTTTTTTTAAACTCCACTATGTTTGTAATTGCTTCATTTTGGAAGTACAGCTTCCATCGATTGATTTTAAATCAAAAATCGCCTTTGAAGTAAATATGAATGCAATATTTTATGTATATTTATAAAAGTAGTAATTTCATTATTATAAGTAAAACTTTTGGATATATTCTTAGTCTCTTAACGAGGAGGAGATGAGATTGTAATATTTATTCCGATTCATTTCGCTCTGATTTTAAACCCTTCGAAGGTTAACTTTACTTTTCATCCCTGGGGGTCGATAAAATAAAGTGCATTTCATGTAGTGGAATCTATAGTGTAGACTAATCTCATCTCCACAAAATTGTTGGCTTGTGCCACAGTTTAAAATAATGATAAATCGGTCAGTTGGAAAAGTTGATAGCGTGTCTGTCAAAATGCTCATTATCTTTTCCAGCTCATTATATTTTGAGCTCAAATCTACGAGGTCACCTTTGCATTTTATGCTTCAAGGATACTTAAAGGAAACTACCAGTCAAGTAGAGAAGTTGATGTTTATATAACCAATTAACTCCATTCCACTAAAAAATTCTGACCATGCTTTAATATGTAAAATATTTTGCATGCAATTATTATTTTAATCATTTGCTGTCGTTGTTCTTTAACTCACATGCGTTCGTTATCCAACAGATCTGACCAAAGTGTCCCTGCCATGTCCATCACGTCTTTTCTGAAGACATAATAAATTCAGAACTACGTTTTCTAATGTATAATATTCACTGTTTGTTATTATAGCTGTTGTTGTCCCAGCCGACCAATCACCAGAGTTGTGCTAGGTTTAACCGTCATTTATATTTAATCTTTTTACTTGTTTAAGTCATTAGATTGAGGCCATGCCTCGGCACTGCTTTAATGAAATTTGGTCGGACAACTTGATTCTAGTACTTCTCTTAAAGCCTGGTACTCATTCTAACGTTTTCTTTTGCAGAACCGCTGAATTACGCGGACGTAAGCATACACACATACACACAAACACATATGTATACATGTACGACGTGCTTCTTTTCATTCACGAGCATGTTTTCGACCCGAGTCTATAGTAGGAGGTACTTGCCCAAGGGGCAAGTAATGGGACTGAAACCGGAACCATGTCGTTAAGAAGCCAACTTCTCACCGCACAGCCACATCTGTTCCTATGTATCTTTTTCAGACACAGAGTATCTGGGACCCCATTATATATGTTGATTTGCTGCAGGACAGTTTGGAGAGTTTCAGAAATGAGTGAGATGAAAGGAGGAATGCTATTCCAAAACCAAACGGTTGCATCGAGTGACAAGATGGCAGCTTTAAAGTGGACGATAGATTAAGTCTTCTTCCGTTACTCATTTATAAAAAAAAAATTAGCAAATCAATCGAATGTAATTGCTTTTATTTAGTTCAGTTTGCAGATTAGCCAAAATAAATGTCTATATTTCTATATATTTTAATGTTGCAATGTTTGAAAACGTTTATTCAGTAAACTAAAGACAATTCCTTAGGACAAATATAATACAATTAAATTAACAAATATTCTAATGTCAACCTTATTTTCTTCATTATGCCAGATACTAAAGAATATGGCAATATTATTAAATTAAGATGTTGCAAATGATATTTCAAGCTTGTTTCCTTTATCATGACATATACTAAGAAATATGGCAATATTATTAAATTAAGACGCTATAAAGGATATTTCTAAAATGATTGCATTTTTAACTAATTGAAAAATTGTAATATATAATGTAATATGATTTGCATGCATCATAATATACATACTATCAATGTAAATGTATTTGGTTGATATAAATTCAAATATTTGAAATGAATTGTGCTCGAATACAATAAGGAAATCATATGACTAGAAGCAAAAATTGAAAAAGTAAAAGCATAAATATACTTTTCTACTGTAGGCATAAGATGCGAAAATTTGGGGAAGTGGCGATTCAATTAGATCGACCCCAGTACGCAACTTGTACTTAATTTATCGATTTCGAAAAGAATGAAAGACACAGTCGACCTCGGAGGAATTTGAACTCAGCACATAAAGACAGATGAAATACCACTATGCATTTCTCCCAGAGTGCTAACGTTCCTACCAGCTCGCCGCTTTGTAATTGCATAAATATTATCATATCAATAAGTCACGGACTGCAAAGACTGTGCTGCGATAGTCTCAATCTTTTGACCATTCTGGGTCACCGGCTTGAAGAGCTAGGTCTAACACTTCGAGCCCACTATTATAAGTCTGGTATTTGTTCTATCCATGGTTTGCCGAATTGCTAAATTATGGTGGTATAAATGAACCGACACCGGCTGACATGCGATGCTGGGGTGCATACACGCACGCACGCACTCACGCACGCACACACACACACACACACAAATACACACACACACACAAACGCACACACACACGCACAC
>NC_068982.1:18084777-18094402 GCF_001194135.2 Octopus bimaculoides
TATATATATATATATGTATATATATACCGAGATAATTCGACACAGTGTCTGTGTACCGTATTCATTTTCAAGGAATCGATCAGTCAAGGGCTAAAGTAGACACGGCACTTGCCCCAAGTTGCTGCGCAATTTGAGTGAAACTGAAAAAGTATGTTTGCAAAGCAATCTTTTTAACAAGGCAGATATACCTATGTCTCAGTATAGGTATGTGACAGCAGTCCAGTTCTTGTGCAGTCGGCTCAGTGATTGTCAAATGTCTTCGTAACGTAAATCGACAAGTTAACTTGTTGGCGCTTCGATCAGTTGTTGCAGGTGATGTTTAAACACCAGTGTTTATCTTCAATGCTAGTTTCTCACCCTCCTCTATTATTCGTTATAGTGTATCCTTTGGCCATGTTAGTGATGTCATCGCAACAAATATCATTATGTCGGACATCCTGCACCCCTCGTTCGTCAAGTATCCTTTTAATGTCCATTTCCTTCTGCTTCTAATTTATAAATACCTGCAAAAACATTAGGCTGTACACAGGACGAGACACTTTATTAACATGCATAAGGAAAGTATGTTAACAAAAATATAACATTTATGTTAGTTTCGGTACGATGCTTGTGTGTGTGTGTGTGTGTGTGTGTGTGTGTGTGTGTGTGTGTCTGTGTGTGTGCGTGTGTGCGTGTGTGTGTGAATATTTGAGTCTATTATTATTTATGCATGCAGATGCATGTTCCTGCATGTATATATGTTTCCATATACACGGTGTTGCCCTTCAGTGAATATAAGTACAGATTTTCTCAGAATATATTCACAAGTGTCTCTTACTGCTTGTAAAACATAATTGCTCGTGCCAATTATTCAAGTCATGAGACAACAATATATGACTCCATCATTGGTTGGATAATAGGGAATGTACACCCTAAGTTTTTGAGGGTGGGGCAATACAAACACTTTGGACACCCTTATGAATATTTTCATTGCCGAAACGGAGTGTAGAAACATTTTTCGATTGATTTGAAATATTACTTTTCCATTATTGGGTTTATTAGACTTGATTGATGGACAAGTATAATAACAATAATAATTATTATGAAACCCGATTTTATTTTAATATCAAAATGAGAAAATCAACCTTGTTTGTCATAAAAGTGAGATCTGTGTTTGCACCTCCAAAGCAAATTTCGTTCTCGCACAACTGAACGTGTTATCGTGTAATGTGTCCACCTGCAATGTTTGCTCTCAAGATTTGCTAATATATTTTAATAGACATAAAAGAATATAGTGACTGGAAATTAGCCTTTTTAATTCAAATAGGCTATATAGGAAGATTATTGGAGTACTAGGACTAAATCTGTTCACAAAATGAACACGGAATATGACGAGTAAAGGCATTCAAATATTATGAGACATTAGGTGTTCTTTTTAAGTTAGTACCTAAATGCTTTTGGTATAATTGTAATATAATATATGCAAAAAAACAAAACAAAAAAAAACGCAGAAAGCGGTTAGATTTATCTGAAGTCACACCTTACATTAAATAATAAGGAAGTACATTTCATAATCTAGATAATGCCTTCGATAAGTTGTTCGAAAATGATTTGGAAATGTTATGGCTAGAACAATGCAGCTGTCCTTATATAGACCTTATGTAATGTTAGGCAACAATGACAACAATGACAAATGTGAGAGTTATGTGGATGGGAGTTTGAAAGTGTAGTATGAGGTTTCGAAGTGAACGTGTGTGTATATCTGTGTGTGTGTGTATGTGTGTGTGTGTGTGTGTGTGTGTGTGTGAGACAGAGAGAGAGATAGAGCTTTTGTGTGTGTGTGGTGTTTGCATAAGAATGACAGCTTATTGGGTAAATACATGCGTCAGCTAGACAGTATATATTTCTTTAAAACACACAATGTATTGAAGATGCAGATATATAGGAGTAAAAGAAACAGTAATTCAGCATTTTATAAGCAACTGTGTTCCAACGAACCGTGCATATTTCCCTTCTAATTCAATCTAGAACACTTTCCTATGTATTGCCAGTAATAGAAATATTTTAAATTCTTTTAGCTTATTATTAATTCTTTTCCATTATTTTCTGTGGAGGACTTCATTTCCGAATTTTCGTTTTCTCATTTAGTAATATGTTGGTATATTTTTTTCACATTATTCTGAATTCCAAACGTCTGATTATATTTCAGTGGACAGTAAACTGTTGGCTTGTCCACTGTTCATATTGGATGTCTTACCTCTGGTAAAGTTCACCGAAGTAATTCAAGAAGCCACAGGAAAGTGCCGATCGTTTTCACATCAGAATACCTGTCTCAATAACCGGTATATATTTTACAAAATAAATGAAACAAAATAATAAATCTACCTCTCCAGAATATTACTCACTATTACTGCATCCAGAAAGAAACTCCACAAATTATTCATCGTATAATTTCTTTCACAGCGTCCTCTTTAAAACATTTAGACACAATCAGTTGATGAAGATCATCTCACTGTGCAATGCCTGTAAAACACCAACAAGTCATTAATACTTCAATACATCATGCTTAGTACAACATCCTCTTTGTAGAGTAGCGATAATCCACAATATGTACCTCAAACTTCACAACCAAATAGGTTTAGAAACGAAAACTTTCTGTGCGGCTATTAATATCAACTAATATATTATCGTAATACTCTACAAGCCTCTCAAATATGATTTAGGGTTCATACAACTGCGTCTGTGAAACTATAATTGGAAAATTAGACAAATAATGAAACGTACATAATAATTAGTGGACCAGCAAATTATCAAAACGTAATCAAAACAAAACTTTTAAATCGATCTATGAAATTAATTATGGATTATTAATACATTGTTTATCCACTTATTATTTTACACATAGACATATTCTTATACGTTGAAGTCATGTAGGAATATCTTAGGCTGTGAATCGAAAATTCTCAGTAGATAAATCTCACAACAAGATATTTCAAATCGTACACTCTGCGAATGTAGAACGTTTTATTTTAAAGAGATACACAAATATATATTACAGATGCGATAGCATCAGCCTCGTTCAGCTATAGATCAAAATAATTTATCTTTACATTGCATATGTGTCTGATCCTAATTAATCAAAATATCTGTGTTGTCTGTCTGCTTCCTTAACCGGAAGTAACCATTTAAATGATAATTCGTTCTCACGAAATGCGTAATTTTAATTAATCTAAAATTATTTGTCTACGTCATCGAGTTGCTGGCAGCCAGATTACTATAAAACAATATCATGTCTTCTTCCAATATTTATGTTGTGTAGAAAGGATATATTTAATTGCCGTTAAATTTATGACAATTGTTAGCTTGCTTGAAGGCAAAATAATGGCCGAGACATTCCAGACTTTAACAATCCTTCCCAAAAAGCTTCGTGTATGGAACCCATCATCATATTAAAATATAATTTCTCAGTTTTGCGGCATTCAAAATGATTTTTTTAAAAATCAACTTTCGATTAGCAAATATTCTTCTTAATTTAACAATCGGCATTACGGAAAAGTAATTTTCAAATTGACACTACACAAAGAAAACCACATGAAGAATACAAAAGATGTAAATACCAACATAGAACTGTTATTCACAAAACTGGCATAGGTATTCATTATATCAGAGAAACCAATAATACGATTGGTGGTGCCTTGTGTCCTTCAGCAAGACACTTTATTTCACGTTGCTCCAGTCCCCTCAGCAGTCAAAAATGAGTGGTACTTGTATTTCAAAGGGCCAGCCTTGTCACACTCTGTATTATGTTGAGTCTCCCTGAGAACTATGTTTATGGTACATGTGTCTGTGGAATGCTCAGCCACTTGCACGTTAATTTCACCAGCAAGCTTTTCCGTTGATCGTGTCAGATGGGACCCTCGTCGTCGTAATCGACGGAGTGCTCCTCATATATCTTCCAAAGATTAACCCCGACATTATTTCAGTTAACCAGTCACTGAGTACAAATTCAAACAAAACGGATAGAACCAGGAAATGTAATGTAAGATGGTTTAATCTCTGTTAATTTTTGCTTATTAAAACTAGCATTCCAAAACTTTCTTTGACATCCTTAGAAAACGCTTTCCTCCCTAACACAAATACCACAGCAACATATTTACAGTTAGCCTTTCGTATTCAACTAAACCAAATCTACTAAACAATGTAACAGATACAAACCACCAGAAAATAAAATCTAACAACTTACCACGAAAGAAAGATACTGATATTGATAATTATTATTGGATAATTCTGCTTCAAACAGAGTACGGAATTCTCAGCTATCTAAAAAAAAAAAAGCAATGACTTCGATCAACGTCAGAGAACAGATCGTTTCAGTTTAAGTCCTTCACTATTGCATTTGTCATTTCTCCGCATCAAATTACACATCTCTGTGAACATTTCTAACTATTATTATGTCCAACATGGATTTCTCCGAGAAGTTCATATTTTAGCATAACAATATATAGATTACCGTATTTGTCAGTGTATATTAAAAATATTAAATGCATCCAGAAATGTCCTTGTGTCTTATGCAACCTTATTACGAACTGGAGACTGTGTGTGGTAGGCCGGGTAGGCGGATAAATGTAAGTCCGTTAGCTGTAATAATTGGTACTAAAAAGCAATCAAAACCATTCAAATTATCACGTATGTTAGCATATACTTATGAAAAGCTTACATTGCGTCAGCAGTTATTGGGTAGGGGGATTCATGCGTTCATTGTGTCTTCTCCCTCAGTATACATAATTCACACCTGATATTTAATAACCCTGTTACGTTAAAAAAAAGAAAGCTATTTTAATTATCTACATAAAAAATTCTCTTAGAAAGATGAAAGGAATATTGAAGACTCACCTGCCTGTCAGTTATTTTCAGGGACTGGGTGACCAAATCAATTGCGGGGGCCGCCAATCTGGTGGTCGATCGCGATAACACGAAATTCTATTGCCATAGATACATATTGTACGATAGTTCAAATTTACCAAACTATAAACAACTGTGAAGTTGATCTGAAAGAAGATAAAGTTGAAATATGTTACTTCCATAACGAAATTTATTTTTATTTATATTTGTTCATGATAAATGTATGCTTTCAAACGATGTTCATATATGCTCTGACAATATTGAATTTACACGCACAGAACCAGCCACACATTTTCCGTCAATAAAATAAAATAGAAGTGCATCTTATTTGCAGGTAAATACGGTGTTATACGGTGTTTAAATTATCGTAACATCATTTCGAAAGATGTTTCTAAGGTAAATCAGAATTGCTAGCAAAATAACATATTTAGCACATTCAGTTAACCCTTTATTTTCCGTTCATGTAAATTAGTTTCAAAATGTCTAACGCATTTCCTTGTTGGAAATGTGCAAATTTCGGCTATTGTGTAAGGGAATTGTTGCTGAGGTATTTTTTTTTTCATTTAATTATATAAAGGTACAAGTTTCAAAGTTCCTCGGCAACATATTTCAGTCATTCGGGTAATATGTCAAAATATATTAAAGAAACAAATAAGAGACAATGTCTTCTCTCACTCTGTGTTTCTATGCGCACGCGCATCCGTGATTGCATGTATGCCTTGCCCGTAAACCGAAAGGAGTTTCACTAAAACTTGAATAGAACATAACATAATCTTAGTAAATCAGTGAGTTTTAATTAATTAACGACAGAAAAGAAAGGAAAATAACATCGTATTCGTTTCGGAACATTAAACATGAATGAAGTATTAAGTAAAACTGTATTTAACCTGTGAATGTTTCCTCGGTCTGCAAAGCTTATTGGTATAGAAGTTCATTAGTCTGATGAATGACTGTTTATAGGTTTTGGTGAAGGAAGTTAAATCCACTTCGCAGTAAATGAGCCATCAATTGTGATCACTCAAATAATAATACACTGGAGGGTTCCTTTTGTAAGTGATTTCGACATTAAAACAAATGTAAGAACGAAGCAATGAAAGGCACATGCATGCTTATATACTCAAAAACTGCAATAAAATCTGAACAGGAAATAAGTATATGCTGAGTTAATAATTTGATTCAGCCTTATAGTAAACAACGTACGCCTTACCATGTACGCGCACATATGCTCTTACAACGACGCAAATGTGTGTATGTATATAGATAGATAGGTAGATAGATATATACACACATAAAAGCGTGTGCGTGTGAACGACAGCTCCGATATATTTACACTCTATTAGACAAAAGCCTGCGATGAATATTTTGACATCAATGAAATAATTATTGGAACGAAGTGTTAGAGATATTGTAAATCTCTTTTGCCGTTTGCTTCTCCATCATCAACATGATACTAAATATTTATTTAAAATATGGAAGGAAAAAAACTGCCTCTTAAATATAAATCTAATGTTATGTTTGACATGAGAAACAAAAATCATGTATACTACGTTCTTCTGTGCCATCATACACACGCATATATATACTTGTAATTGTTCATAATTTTCTCTTTAATTCAATTTCCCATGTTCTTGTCATGGTGTACATTCTCATTTTTCTGCCGTGCTATAATGTGTTACCTTTATTTTTCTCCTTCTCCTTTTTGCTTGTAATATTGTACACATTGTATCTAACACTTTGCTATTAATCTCTTTTCTGTTCCTCGTTTATTGGATGTTGAATAAGCCCTGCATTGATGTTTACATTTCAATATTTATGCATTTTAATGAATAAATCCGATTTTAAATTCCAAATTAAACTATATTCTAGTTCAATAATACTAATGGTTTTCCGATGTATACCGCTACACTATAAAATTACAAAAATTATATTAAAGTTCACTGTCAAAGAAGCCATCAGAATTTTATAATTGATGCATCTGAAATTGAAGCTACTGTTGATTCTTCTATGACAGGTAAATACAATTTAGTACCGAATCTCTCGGAGATTTATCGCAGTATTGAATAAACCTAGCATTTATCTTAACCACGCGTGCCATTTGAATCTCATTCAGCATGTATGAATGTCAAATAAGATTATTCACTTAAACGTCTAATACTATTAACTTAGAATTTTCCAAAAAATCAATGTTTCACTTTCGTCGGACATGCGACCTAGAATATAAGGTAAGATCTCAGGAAAGTCCAATCGATTAGCAAATTTTCTATTACCTGTTTAAAAACACTGATTAAAAAGATAGAATTAGCTAAAGAAGATGACTGAAGTGAACCAATGACATGTCTATAGATGAATACGTCAATACGCTAACTATTGAATGGAGGATGCTAGAAATTCTCAATTAAATAAAAGTTAGCACTGACATTCTGGAAAAGAAAAACAAAACACTTTTAAAGTGGTAATTGTTAGCATATGTTAAGAAAGCGGGCAGAACTAAAAATTTAAGTTACAAGAATTATATAATTGTTTGGGGAAAGCACGATTTTTTGAAGACAATTTGATATCTACTGACATGCATCAACTAACTGGACATCGAAAGCGAAATGTTTTCATACATGACGAAAGTTCGATTTATCAGTTCCTCCTCTTTTTTTTTTATTATGCATATTACTGACAGTTTATCTAATTCACTATGCATCTGTAATAGTTTGCGATAAAACATGTTTACTTTTGCACATATTGGTCGAAGTATCCCAGCATATGAGTAGAAATTGCACATATTGGTTTTGATGGACCGTCCTTTCGCTTCAATAACGATAAATACTGAAAATTGTATAACTGAACAATACTGACACCATTATAGGAAGTAGATACGTCGGCGAGCTGGCAGAATCTTTAACCTTCTGGACGAAATAATTACCAGCATTTCGTCTGTCTGTACTTTCTGAGGTCAAATTCCACCGAGTTCAACTTTGCCTTTCATATTTTCGGGGTCGAGAAAAGAAATTCCACTTGAAGACTAGTCGATATAAGTGACTAGTCCCTATCCCAAAATTAAAAATCCAGCATCTTAACTGATATACAAGAAAGTATATTTATTACTAAATATTTACTTTTAATGACCATACCACGCTGATGTTATGCAGTTCAGGCCTTCCATATATGGTATATATACAGAGATGTGTTTTTTACGTATATTTAGAGTTGAAGCATTGGTGTAACTATAATCTTCTGTTGATATAATGAATTAACTTTCTTTATGTCAAAAATTCGTAGATATGCAATTATATTGTAGAACGCATAGCATGCATATTAAAATAGACATTAAAAATAATTCATTACACGCTGAAATTATTGTTACACAATGAAGGCTGAGAAACAGCTGTAATCTTAAAAACGATAAGTGCTTATATAAATAAATTAACATCTCATTTCTCGTAACTTTGTATGATATATCATAATCTGGTCGAGAGCTCGGATATTTTTAAGCTGCACACGACATCCACCTCCATCCTGCATTAATTGACGTAGGTCTTCAGGTCAGCATCCAGTGTCTGTATGGTGTTGATCTACATGCGTTGTGTTCGGACCACCTACTTAAGTGTAGTCAAGTTCTCGCAACGATGTTGTTGGCAATCCATCGGTTACGACGACGAGGGTTCCAGCTGATCTGATCAACGGAACAGCCTGCTCGTGAAATTAACGTGCAAGTGGCTGAGCACTCCACAGACACGTGTACCCTTAACGTAGTTCTCGGGGATATTCAGTGTGACACAGTGTGACAAGGCTGACCCTTTGAATTACAAGCACAACAGAAACGGGAAGAAAGAGTGAGAGAAAGTTGTGGTGGAAGAGTACAGCAGGGTTCGCCACCATCCCCTGCCGGAGCCTCGTGGAGCTTTAGGTGTTTTCGCTCAATAAACACTCACAACGCCCGGTCTGAGAATCGAAACCGCGATCCTATGACCGCGAGACCGCTGCCCTAACCACTGGGCCATTGCGCCTCCACTCTCGCAACGACAGTAGTAGGCTATTTGCCGACTCTTGTTTAGCATGCCAGCAATGTTCCACAAAGCGAAAGCGCCTTTCCCTAATAATGGTGAAATCAAGCAGGAGATCCCCATACAATTGTTTCATGATGGCGTGATTTTTCCAAGATATGTTACAGACTGTTCTTAATAGTTGTGTGTAAGTTCTATCTAACCCGTTTTACAGAAACATTCCTCTGAAGGTTGTGTGACAGGTTTGATTTCCAGATAACATCAAGTCTGTGTAGTACTGACCACACTATAGCTGTGTGAGTAGAAAACTATCCTAGTGTCTTAACGATTTTTCAAGCCGCTCATATGGAGAAAGGTGTTCACCTCAAGTTTTAAAAACATTTCGTTTTGTTCAAGGGGATTCTCGAAAATTCGCGAAAATGAAACGATGAATCAAAGAATCTCTTGATTCATTGACTCATTGTGTTATATACGTAGATTTACGAGAAACCCGTGAAAGAAGCGAAACTGTTTTCAAAAATGGAGGCAAAAGTCTTTCTCCTTCTGATCGGATAGAAAATTGTTAAGACACTGGGATACTTTTCTGCTATACTTAACATGAAATCAATGGTAGCCTTAATTCACAAATAAAGAATTGCATTGTTGAGCTCTTATTTCCATTGTTCGACATTTACATATATACATATATATAGATATGTATGTGTGTGTATATGCATATATATAGATATGCATATATATATATATATATA
>NC_068982.1:18095119-18101056 GCF_001194135.2 Octopus bimaculoides
TATATATATATATATATATATATATATATATATATATATATATATATATATATATATATATATATATATATATATATGTCTATGTATACAGATATATATGTGTATATACATATGTATGTATTGGTAAATATGTTAACATATAGATTCATTTGCAGTCTATAGTAAACAGTTTGTATGAACGACAGGTTTCACAATTTTTACAGCATTTCTACACAATTTACTTGAATTCTATTTTCGTAGCTTGATTAGCGTTTGAACTTTTGCATTTCATATGCAATTATCTGTGCACACACGAAAATAATTTTACATTTCTACGTAAACAGTTACTCAATTGTGTGCCATTCTTCTAAATTCATTTACTGCATTGTTCAAAAGACATTTCCAAATAGCGGAATCTATATTTTCTTAATCATCATTATATATAGAAATGATTTAAAAACAGAAGAATTTTCTTTTAAAGTGTGTACGTTGAAATATTTCAAGTATATGTGTTGCATATATTAGGAAGTAGTCTTCAAATAATTTTTCTTTTCTTTTGGAAGGGAATCTGATGGAAGCATTCATACGGAAGTGTAATTATTTGAAATATATTTCTGTTTCATTGTGTTTCTGCTTATTATTCTATATTTTTTTTAACAGAATAACTAAATGTCGTTGATACGCTTTCCTATAGAGCAGTATTGATATGTAATGCAACACATATTTCAATGAGACGAAAATCATTCTATACAAACCAATACATCAGAACGAATCATCTTGTTATATTGTGAATGTTTCTATGTTGGTCTTTTGAAATTTCCTTTTATTTCCATGGCTTTCATTGCGTATGCTGGAATATACGGACGTCTGTATGAAGATGTATTTACAAAAATCTCTTTATAGTTTATGCCATTTATGGTTTTATATATTTTCACTAAATATATTTCAGTTTTCTTGTTAATAAAGTAAACAGACCAAATGCAACCGTTTATTTTCATACATTTCACTTTCTACACAATTTCATTTATGGACACACACGCACACACACACACATACACACACACACACACACACACACACACACACACGCAAGTGCGCGTACGTATATATGATTATATATACATGTAAACAGCTATAGAGAAGCACGAACACATACGCGCATGCATATATACATATGTGTGTGTGTTTATGTATGTGTGTATGTATGTATGCATGTACATATACATATATAGTTTATACGGTTTTCATTTCATTCACAAGCAGTTATGTAAATTTGAAATTGCATAACATTCAAAAAATATGAAAGAAGAAAATTGCCTAAAGCTCTGTAATCGCTATTGAATATAGTGATACCTATGTATGAGTTGTCAGCGCTTGTATTGATTAGAATCTCTGGTTTTTAACTTTTGGAACAGAATAAAAGATTAGCGCCAGTTTTTCGAAGTATAGAAAAAGTAACTTTTTTTCCGTCAGACATTCAGTATCAGGCATTAAAGATACTGATGAAGCATCAAGTATATTATGTTTAATTCAACTATCTACAAAATCCACAGATGAGTCGTTAGTATGTTCAATACTTAAATATGTATTTCACTATTCCATCTTAGTACTTAGAATAAACTATCCCAAATAACCCCAAACTTTAATCGTCGTATTTTTTACTTCTGAAACATTTTCATTGACAGATTGAAACAAAAGCTACTCATATATCGCAGTTGGTCTTATTTCTGGGAATAATGAATATTACTGATAAAAATATAAGTACACGGTGTTCATAAATTATATTCACACTTACAATTTACTAGTTTCTATTAAAGTTGGGACCTATGAATCAACTTCTTTGAGTGTTAAATATATATTATTAAAGTTTTAATTTGTTAGCCTATTTGTTCATTAAATTCTGCCGAGATGTCTTCGGTTTATCGACTGTTTTCGAAATTTTGAAAGTCTAAAGATATTTTATGGAAATCCGGTATCGTTACGAAAGTTTGAGGGCGTTTAGGATGGGATAGATATTTCATGAAATCAATTTGCTAACAGATTACAGGTGCTGATTACCGCCCATCAATTTAGACACTCATGCACGCGCACGTTTGCAATGTGAATCGAACAACAAATTTATATATATTTCAGAAAGCATCAGCTGTCACATTAAAATTTCGATAGGAGGTTGAATCACTGGCTGTTTCGTAATTTGTTGAACCCCCACCTCAGTAGAAATATAATAGGTTATCGACTAACCTCAAAAGCACATTTTAATGAGGTTATGCGTACAGTAATAGCTTAATTCCAAACTTTTTCGTACAGTACATGCATACTGTAGGTGCTTAATTCATGAAGAATATAATATATGCATTATATAATGGTATTACGAACGTGAATTGGCGTAAATGTATTAGAAGTTTATGTTTGTGCGTACGTAAATTTACGCATACGGGTATAGATAGGTGTGCGTAATCACTTAGGTTATTGCATGCATAAATACATGCATATGTATGCATATCTCCGTTTGCTGTGTACACTAATGAGTGTAGTTTAGGTATTAGCGATTCAAGTGGTAGTATTGCAGCATACTGGATTTCAGAATGTAAGTACTGCTTAACAATTAATATATAATTAAAACGTGGTGGATATAAATATTATTCGTATGTATATTTCTTTATTTCCCACGGGGGTGGGGGTGGGGGCGGCTAAACATAGAGGGGACAAAAAAGGACAGACAAAGAGATTAAGTCGAATACTCGACCCCAGTGTGTAACTGGTACTTATTTAATCGACCCGAAAGGATGAAAGGCAAAATCTACCTCGGCGAAATTTGAACTCAGAACGGCAGACAAAATACCGCTAAGCATTTCGCCGACGTGCTAATGATTCTGCCAGCTCACCGCCCTCGCTGCTGTTAATATTTATTTATTTATTGCTCACAAGGAGCTAAATATATAAAAGTCAAACAAGGCCAGAAAAAGGTATTAAGCCGATTATATTGAACCCAGTGCGTAACTCGTACTTATTTAATCAGCCCCGAAAGGGTAAAAGGCAAAATCGAAACCAGCGGAATTTGAACTCAGAACGTAACGGCAGACGAAATACCGCTAAGCATTTCGCCCGGCGTGCTAACGTTTCTGCCAGCTCACCGCCCTTAGCAATCATATATATGCACAAGAGTGTAAAGTTGTATTGTGTGTATTGATATGTGTGTTGTATGTATGTATGTATGCATGTATGTGTGTATTTAGATGTGTACATAGTATGTATGTCTATAGATATATATAAGTGAGAGTGTATGTGTATAAATATATATTGGTTGAGAGTAAGTATGTACATGAGTGTATGTGTAGGTACGTATGTTGTTGAATACATATTTTGGCGCGTGTAAGTAAGTGCATTATTATATGTCCCTTTATTTTTGTGCACAAATGGAATAATGCGTGTTAATTATGGTTTTTCTCCCAACTATAGATTCGTATTATAACTTTAGTAAGTTTTTTAGGCCAGAAATCTGTGGTCCAGCTAATTATAGATTAAAATGAAAAAAATTTTCATCTTCCACTCCGCATTCATCTTACCACTTTAACAATTTTTCGCTTCCCTTCCCGTTCCAGTTGCCTAAATAGTTCTCATTTATAAACCGTAAACTAAGGATATTAAATTACTCTCTGACCGATGTTCGCACATACTTAGAATCATAGAAGGTGTTTTTTTAATGATTAATTAATGCATATATTCCTCTGATTAGCACGGCTCTTTTCGCATGATGTAATAATTCAATTCATCAATAAATAAAATACGTTTGAAACAGCTGTAGCGAGCGAACCAGTATCCACCTGTGACACACTAAATCATGTCCCAGAGCCTGAAGATTTTTTGGAGACACAAAGCACATTATCAAAAATCAGTGTCTCATTAGCAAGAAACTATTAGCAGCACTTATTGTAACACAGCGTGCATCCTGTGATATTTATCTGTACTTTTTTGTTGATCCTATATGCATATTTCATTTATTTAGTAAATGTATAAAAGAGATTTTGGTTCCTCCTGTAAAAAGCCCGGGATAGTATCTTCGTGGAGGCATTTAGTTACGCATTACTGCACGTCATCCTTTTTCAATATTTGTTCTTCCGAAACATTTAGATGTTATGTTTGCATATAATGATTTAGAGGAACACAGATGATTTAGTATTAAGAGCTATTTGTAAACAAACGCATTATTTTGTGAATAAATTGGTTGGTTTTAAATATATCAATTTTGTGCATACCTTTGAAGAATTTTCCAAAAGAAGTTATGCATTAGCAAAAACATATTTTTAACTTAATTAACATCATTACGTATAAAGTTTTAGTTTTGTGTTTATGTTTGAATACATACAAAATTATTTTATCAGAAGATATTTTCTGAAATATTTGATATATTTTATTAATGATATCTATTTTATCTCCCGTTTGTTTAACATACATACAAAACGCCGATGGGAATATAAGGAAAAGAAACTAAATAGAAAATTCTATTTAATATATTTCTATAGTATAATCATACCTACTGGCAAATTTTGTTTTTTAAACTGAACGACGTTTCTTAATTACATAATCAACTCTTAACAAAGGTAACCATTCAGAATCCCTATTCAATTAAGTTCCTCCAATAGTATTAATAAAACTATATTTCAAAGAAAAAAAAAAAAAAAAAAAAGAATTGCATTGAAATGTTAGCTGACGGTAGTTACATGGATATGAAGAAAATATATTAGGAAATAAAAATATAATAAGAATTTATTTCACTTATTTAAGATCTATTTAATCTGATTCTATTTACGTTATTACGAGGTAATACATATTAATTACGTATACTAAAACATGTTCCATTCGTATTCTGAATTACTGGGTAGATTTTGATGGATGTTTAATTTGTTTTTCTGTATTTTTTATAGTTTATGGTTTGATATATAAAATATAGATCGGTTGTATAAACGATATTAAGAACTGGTTATTGATTAGTACCGATTATTGATAGTGAATATCTTACTCAATTACTCAGATAAAGGGATATACAGTAATCCTTCGCCATTTCGTTGTTCACCTATCGCGGTTTATTATTATACTTACGTCGATTCCTCTGTAGTGTTGTTTTGCATTTATAATAAATTAAATATATACACGCTATAAAAATAATTTTAAAAATATACAGTGCAGTACTATTTCCACTTCGCCGATTTTCCCCTATCGCAGGGGTTTTTGCAACGTAACACGCGCGATTGTGGAAGGATTAGTGTGTAACAAAAATTTTAAACACTTTAACCATTAAATATCTAACGCAACCCATGTTCACTCTAAATGAAGGCACATTTTCACCATTAAATTACGATTACAGCTTCATCAAAGAATTTAAGCAATATAATTAAAAGAAATATGAAATATTTTTAAAAATAGTTATACTCGATTATTCAATGGTATTCGGGTCTCGGGTCATTTCCTCGTTTTTGGTCAATAAATTTCTTTATGGATTCTCTATACGTTGATATTTGTGCTGAATTAAAATTGATATGAAAGAAATTAATTGCGTGTACTTTTACAAAATATATTTCTAAAACATTGTGGCATGATTCAGATATAGAATACGTGACAACTCAGTACTACACAATCTATATGCAAGCAGTATATATTACAAATAATCACCCAGTCATGGACTCTGTCTTTCTTTCTTTCTCTCTGTCTCTCATACACAGAGACTAATACACAAACACATATATATTACTCAGGTCAAATCTCTGAATACATAATTTTGAAATTAAATCGAATTAGCAAATGCACTGTTTGATCAAATGTCTACAACTATGTGACAGATATGAAAACTAAGTGGACATCTGCTTGAGATTCTATTACATTTTATTGACTGGATTAGTGCTGGAATAAAATAAATTACTACAATACACACACACACACACACACACACACACACACACA
>NC_068982.1:18101214-18102114 GCF_001194135.2 Octopus bimaculoides
ATGATATTACATAGTTATATTATGAAAAATTATACAGTTGGGAAAAGAGTATTAGAATTTCTCAATGAGAAAATCAGAAATAATAATTATCGTCTTAAATAAGGTGAGAACTGTTATTCCAACTGACCATTGGTACACTCAACTGATATGACTGCACTTTTATACATGAGTGCATAACAAATGAAATAGTAATCGAGGTATTAGCGTGCTGTACAGAGATAAGGTTCGTATTAGATTAACTAATATGAACTTTTGATGTTTACTTGCGAATAAATCATTACGATTACATAAAATATAGGCAATATATTTTACTTGAAATTATAGGAACCACAGAAGCCAATATCATTAATACGATACAATAGCTATATCGTTGTCTAGTAATATACATACTGGATTACTTATGCATTGATACAAAATAATGCAAGATGACCATAGAAATAATGTCTTTGTAATTTGGGTTACTCCATTAGGACTGTTCTGCAGGAGACCAACAAAATATACCATGTTTCAACGTATGACCTAAAGCAATATTGTATGTTTAGGGATTGATTTTATAGAGTTCTTACCATATATATCAAATAATGTATTTTACATTTTAGTATAAATTGCTTTGTAAAATATAGGGGTGATTCGTTGAACTCATTAAATTTTGCATATCAAATAGCAGACAACACTTTAGATGAATTGATGTTCTATAGCGTTTGAAATATGGCAGAACTGCACCATATTTTCAACGCTTTTATATCATTAAGCCAATATATCGTCATATAAGCAGAAAACAATTGCTGATTGTTGCTTGTAAATAAGATTTTTCACAATCAGCAGTCTGAAAATATCATTATCATATAGCATGATGCTTTATACACACACACACACACACACACACACACACACACACAC
>NC_068982.1:18102124-18102508 GCF_001194135.2 Octopus bimaculoides
ACACACACACACACACACACACACACACACACACACACATATATATATATATATATATATATATATACTTACCTATATGATTTTTATTTACTAAGAATGTTTCTACTTTAAAATTATTTCTTTATTGATGTTTTATCGAAACTCAGTCTTACGATGGTTTTTTCATTAAAAGCTAAAGCGTGCTTACGTTTAAATATCATTCTACATATTCCTTCTTCATCAGTCTGATTTTGTACTGAGATCGACATACGAAACAGTTACCAAATATTTATGATTTATGGCTATGCAAACAAAATATATAAAAGTATGTGTGTGTATGTATATAGGTGTATAGATGTGCATAAATCTGCATATGCAAACATAAACCATATATATATATATATA
>NC_068982.1:18102773-18104154 GCF_001194135.2 Octopus bimaculoides
TATATATATACTACATACACATATATACGCACACACGTTTATACCTATCTGTGTGTGTGTCTGTCTGTCTATCTATCTTTCTACCTATCTATCTGTATGTATGTGTGTTGTGTGTGTACGTGCGTGTGCGTATATGTGTGGGTGCGTGTGCGTGTATGCGCATGTGTTTATCAGTTTGCGTGAACATACGTGCCTGTGCGTTTCACTGTCTAGGAATCATGGTAGGATTAGAATGCGAACCGATTATGTAGCTTGGAATACGTAGTTCAGGTTATATTATATAGAAGAGATTGGATGGTTACATAAATGTATTTATCGGAAATCCACCGCCGTGATCACATGTATGTATGTAATCATTTCCATTCTGAAGAAGTTAGTCGTTCCACAACTTTGTAATAACGTAGGAAATTTAAACGGTAACTGCATATAGAATACGAATTGACTTACTCTGTTCTTCCTTAGCATTTTTACATTAATCTAACCCTCTTAATATTAGAACCACCATGAATTCATAACTGATAGTAGGTAATAGTACAATGCTTCATAGGTTTTCTGGCGAAAGTGTTACATATTTCCCCTATTTTCTTCAACGATACGAATGCAGTCCCTACTTGTATTTTTAAAGTTGATATTTAATCTATTAATATCTGTTGTCAAATTGCTATGTATATAAGGGCGTCAGTAAACCAATAGTAGTTATGAAGCGGGGACAAACGCAAACTGCAAGACACACACATATATATATATGTATATATAAAACACAAACGTATATAAACAACGGGCTTCCGTATACCGAACTCACTCAGAGAGCACTGGTCAATCTGGAGCTATAGTAGATGACAGTTGATCGAATTGTCAGGCAGCAGTCTACACTTGAAACCACGTGATTTCTAAAGTGAGCTTCTTGGCAAAGACAGCCATGTCTGTTCAGTTCTACATTATATTTCTTTTCTGGTACTTTCAAATTATATTATCATTTTACCTTTTAAATAGATATTGTTGCCTTTTGGGATCGTATTTTTTTGGTTTGCTTAACAAACACACACTATATATTTGTTCTTCACTTGTTTATTACTGTTCCTATTCTAACTTATGTCCATGTCTGGAAATCATTCGTCACACATCTGTGGCTTCCTCAGTGACACTTTCCGTCTTCATGTGTGCTCTTGCTTTGCTTAGTCCATTCTGTTCTTCTATGATGTGTATCCTTATATACAAATGTATCTGTATTTGTGTGTGTACATGTGTGTTTGGACGTGTTTCATTGTTCTTAGTAGTAGTGTTAACCTCCCCTCATCCTCGTCCCTTGCTCCGTTGCCGCAGCTGCTGCTCTTGAAACCGATTTTTCGTACCGTTCTTTTGACTCACTGTTTGTGTTCGT
>NC_068982.1:18105146-18109385 GCF_001194135.2 Octopus bimaculoides
CATCATCATCATCATCATCATTATTATTATTATTATTATTATTATTATTATTATTATTATTATTATTATTATTATTATTATTATTATTATTATTCAGGTCACTGCCTGGAATCGAACTCGGAATCTGATAAAGGCTGGAGGGTATATCAGACGAAACGTTGTGTTAACAACAAACAAGATGAAGACAAATGTCGGTCAAATGTAAATAATGTACATAATTCCTCATCTCTTAAATATAGAACGTCAAATAATGAATTTAACAGATTAAAATAATGTACATTTTATTTAAATTGAAATTAGAAATCCTCCCGATTCAATTCTTCTATTAATGAACTTTTATTTAATTTAGTGTTACATTTCACAGATGTAGAACTAACGTTCAATAGATTTATTCAATTTGTAAATGATCTATAATCTGAACTATATTTCATTACCATCATAGTAATAATTAGAAAATTCTTGTTAATTATTTGACTTTCAGTCTGAAGTATGTCATATATCGAGAGAAGAGAAATGTAACATTTATTATAATTTACACAGATGTTAACGTCCTCGTAATATATTACAATTTATGCACATAACTTTCAGAGGATTTGTTTAGTTTAAAGTAAGACAAATATACATTTCCATTAAGATATTCAACACTGATTTTATTCCTTACCTGAATGTTTCTAATATTATAGCATGCAATTAGCAGATTTCAAAATACAAATTTTATCTACGATTTAACTTTCCTCCGACTAAAATTGATTTTATATTGATTAGATATTCATTTAATACTAACTTAATCAATTTCAGTGACACGACATCACCAACATTTCTTTCAGTATTATCATTTGTTAAGGTTACATATATTTAAATTTATAATAGAATCTCATTGTTCATAATTTAGCTACACGGCCAGTAGATTTGATGATAATGAGCTTGGCTAAATCATCAATTTCGGTATTTGACTAGCAGTTTATTTTGTCAACCATCAAATGGTTGAAAGGCAAAACTGACCGTACCGTTGAGTTCAGAGCTTAAAGACAACTACCAAGCATTTTGCCCTTTCAATGCATGGAATATATAAAGGTCTTCTATATTAATATAGATTTCTACTATACCATGTATGTTTATTATGTAAGGAATTCTACGAATATAATAAATGACGGTAAAAATGAATCAGGCATTTAAATACTTTATGGAGGCAGCATTATGTTTATTTTTCACGATATTTGTAAGCAGTATGTTCGACGCTGCTCGTTAAATACGTTATGTCTTCAATAATGATGAGCAAAGAAATATTTTGTAAGGCTTTTGTAGTAGTTAATTGCGCATTTGTTGGACTTCATTTTTTTTACATGCACTCCTTTGCTTCAATACTGTTTGAACTTTTATATTGAATGTTATGATACGCACTATAATTGAAAGGATTCGTCGTACTCGAGAACAGTATTTACTATTAAGCTATCAATATTGATTTGTACAGCACACTGACGCACACACACGGGCACATATAAACAAATAAAAAAAACAAAAAATACACATACATATAATATATGAATTTCTCTCATTCGCTCCCTCTGAATATATATATATATATATATATACATAAACACAATATCATAAACAAAACTGATTAACAGCATGTTATCAAAAAGTCTGTGTCTCACTGTTATACCTATTCACTGTGATTATGTAGACATTTATCGAGAACTAGTTGAAATCATGCGTATTTAGATAAGCTAAGTAATAATTAATCCAGTTTGTATCATATTATAAATATCTGAGATATTTGTTTAGTCATTATAAAAATAGCAACCTGGCATCAACCTTAAATCAGTAGCAAGTATGTATGCATTTCCTTCCATAATTCCAGCCTTATAAAGCCAAGAAATGCAAGCAATGTACCTAACATCGTTACGAGTATTGATTTTAGGAGAAAAATCATTTGTATGGAAGTTAATTAGCTTTAGAACCATTTTGACAGATTCCAGATGAATATGTCAATTATTCTATTTACTTGGTATCTTGTTTATTTCTAATTTCCTTTTTGTAATTTGTTTAAAAATTTAATGAAATATGGTATTTTAGATATCTAAACAATCAATGAGGTTAGCAAAGTAACACATTTTATGAATATACATTATTCTCTATCAGACAAGGTCATTCAAACCCGAAATATGATGTCAGGTCGTTTAGAGAGTGATTGATTACATTTTCGTCATGCTACAACAAATCATTTATGTTATTGTCAATGTGTCGTCTACCCTAATCTTGTATCAAAATTATATTATCATACGTCTTGCTTATGTTATTTAGAAATATGCAAAAATAGATCGCCTTTAAATTAATCAAGCCATCTATTATTTTCAAATTTTGAATAATATTATATAAATATCATAATTTTCTTTCGAAGTAAAAACCTGAAAGTCACAGACTATATAAACTCACAGTTCTATATTTAAGAGATGAGAAATTATTAACATTATTTACATTATTTACATTTGACGGATATTTGTCCTCATCTTGTTTGTTGGCGTAGTGGTTAAGAGCGCGGGCTACTAACCTCAAGGTTCCGAGTTCGATTCACGGCAGTGACCTGATTAATAATAGTAATAATAATAATAATAATATAATAATAGTAACATCGTTAGGAATGAGAACCCAGATTCGAAATTTCCCCAAGACACCTGTCGAAGGCTGGAGGGTATATCAGCCGAAACGTTGTGTTAACAACAAACAAGATGAGGACAAATATCCGTCAAATGTAAATAATGTAAATAATGATATATAAACTCAGTTAGGCACCAACATTGTTCGTCTCTTCGTTTAGAAATATATTATGAATCTGTCTGAGGGAGAATAAAGACAGCAACTACTGGTGGCTCACGTTTACGAATATGAATTACTGGAATGTTATGACAACGATCTTTATATCTGAGAAAGCTACCAGATTCATGAGGCTGATTATACTAAAATACAAAGTGAACGTATAAATTCAAAATACTCCAGCTTTCGACATGAACTGATTAACTGAGATAAAAAAAAATCGTTAGTATTTTTAATTATTATTCCAATGCTTGATGACCAGTCAGTGTATTTGAGTTTGTGATTTTTTTCATATATTCTTGTTCGATAAATGCTTACATAACGCTTAAATGATTGATAATTGGAAGAGAATAATAAATAGAGAAAACATGCTATAGAAAAGGATAATTTGATATAAAATAGTTCATATCAGTTTACTGTTTTGCTGCTGCTGTGTAAGATTATGTGATTCTTGATAGGGCAGAAGGTGCTCATGTGGTGATCATCAAGTCTTTGTCTCAAACACATTGGATCCAACGCGGCATCATCCTGATATATATTACTTTTCATTTTATTAAATCGGAAGAGACTGACCGGAACAGATGTGGCTGCTGTTTTTACCTGCTCTTGTGAATATGCATGCAATTTTTCAGTTCATCGCAGGATGTTTTTATAACTGTAGCTTGTGGATAGTCGAAATTACACTAATATGAAGCAAGTACTTTTTCCCGACGTTAAACATGAAATTTCAAGACGAAAGACACACTTCGGACATTTCACGTAAAAATAAAAATATCCTGAACAATGTCAGACGTATATGCGATATAACAAGAAACTAAAATATAATATTACATCAGTATTGAATTCACATAGTTAAAAAGAGAGATTGTCGATGCAACTATATCGCATCAAACTTAATGCTTCTCGTTTCTTGAAGAAATATCAAACTGACATTTCATTTCGCAGGAAACCAGTACAAGACATTGCGTTTAAAGTGGGAAATGAATTTAGCAAACTGAATTATGCTTCATAAAAGATACGTCATGTATTTCCAGTAATATCGGAACTATCGATAATATTGTATGACATCATTTCACATCTGATGAAATTAGTAAATACATTTGAAAATGTCACGTTACAAAGTTTCTAGTGCTTATTTTACGGGCTTCCAATTATAGAGAACTTTTTTAAAAATTTCAGCTTAGAGGCAATATGATTTTTCCGACTTCCTATATCTAGTTTTATGAAACACAAGGAATATACGAATACAGATTTCCATATATGCGTACATATACATACATACATACACACATACACACACACACACACACACACACACACACACACACACACACACACACATATATATATATATATATGTATGTGTGTGTGTATTAATATATAAATATGTGTATGTATGTATATATATATATATATATATATATA
>NC_068982.1:18109981-18112150 GCF_001194135.2 Octopus bimaculoides
TATATATATATATATATAAATATATATATATATATATATATATATATATATAAAAGATCCAAGGATCGAGATGTAGGAAGAAAGCTTCACGTAAAGCGTAGTAAGTATAAAGAACAATTTTCAGGGACAATAGAAGGAAGGTTGTGGATTTTTTCTTATCGAAGTACATAATTTGAAAAAAGTTCGTATTATATTTTACGGTAGACAACCGGGGTTACTGGGTATGCGAATAAGAATACAAGATTTAAGGAATGGAGTAATTAAGATACGGGAAACCTACGTTTCATAACGAGCGGAATTTCGGAAGTGGTTAATATCCAAGTGAAATGTATACCGCAGCCTAATCTCTGCAAGTGGCCTGCGTGATCTCAAACAGCGCACAAAATATAGGGAAGTTGTGTGCTTCCCACGGACAAGTTCGGTAGAATGTCGATTGAGAGCCTGCAGAACTGCATCCAAGCTATGCAACCCCATGGTCAAACATCCTAGGCGCAAGAAATCGTACGACTAACCACTTCCAGGACACTGATAACGACATTCCATCACCGTATGATCTTCGCAAAGACCATAATACGAACACTGACTCAGCAACAGAACCACCAACGAGACCGTTCTGCGTAGCCAATGTTGCCAACAGCTACCGGATCTCCTACTTACTCTCTATGATCATACGCCCTCTGATCAAAATGTCCCTGAATGTGTGTGACGGCATACAGGATCTCCTCAGCATAAGCAATGACTGCAACATATATATATGTATGTGTCTGTGTAATATGTGTGTACATGTGTTTGTGTGTTGACTGATATTTAATTATTTAATGAGAACAGGTCAAAGTTCGAATATGATATATTAATTTTATTTTTTATTTGTAGTATTACCTTATATTTTAAGTTCACTTTCAAGCATTTGAACATTCGACATCCAGTAACCCATTAGTGTCCCAAAGCCAGCTTCGTTTCCAGTACGGAAATATTCTTTTCTACTTAAGGCACAAGGCCCGAAATTTTTCGGGAGGGGGCTAGTCGATTAGATCGACCCCATTACACAACTGGTACTTAATTTATCGCTCCCTAAAGGATGAAAGGCGAAGTCGACCTCGGCGGAATTTTAACTCAGAACGTGAAGACAGACGAAATACCACGAAGCATTTCGCTGGAGATGCTAACGTTTCTGCCAGCTCTGTGCCTTTTCTGGAGCGGAAATATTAAGGAAAGAATGTTTTCGTGCAATTTCCATCGGGTCGCAATTTCTTTCTTTTTGAAGCCTAATTTAAACGTTAAATTCAGCATCGTTATATGGCTCTTGGACATATTTCTATTATCAATTTTGGGATTTCTGTATATAGTATTGTAGAATTGTATAGTGTGTTTTCTTTTATATATATATATATATATATATATATATATATATATATATATATATTGATATATATATCAATCTTTATTACATGTTGAGGAATGTAGAGCTGCAATATCAATGTCGAAAATGCCGCCAGGTATGTGTTGCTTTTATGATGAATGTAGCTATTTTATTAATGGAAGTTATAGCTCCTTATTTGCGCTGGAATTGTATATTATGTTTTATGTCTAATATTGTGTGGTTTCTGATCTTTTCTGGTAAAATGAACTCATCATACATTAGTTAGTTGCTATGAAATAATAAGGTATAATAATGTGTAAGAAGTAAGATCCCAGACAAAAAAATATTAGAGGTAGCCATATTCCACGGTAATTCTTTATAATACAACTTCACCAGTTTTCAGTAAAGCATATATACGTGTGTTTCCCTTATTCAAATGCTGGCACAAAATTGGTCCCTATATATTGAAAAAATACTTTAAAATATTACTGATCGAACGATGCTAGTCATATGTAACCACCTAGGCTAGGTGAGTGTCCCGAAACAAAAATAATTCCATCAATATTTTCAGAGATTGCCCAAATAATGCTAATGAAACATAATTTTTATACACTTCAGACATATTAATTGTGGTCATTATCATTCGAAGATAAAGAGACAAAGGTTGGTAATTCTTATTTGACAAAATGTCACTTATGGAAATGGAATCTGATTCTTATTTTCTGTCTGACTAATTTGGTTTGATTTGTTTTCCAGCTGTATTTGCTTGTTCTGATATCAATACATATATATATATATATATATATATA
>NC_068982.1:18112562-18114617 GCF_001194135.2 Octopus bimaculoides
TATATATATATATATATATATATATATATATATCATACATACATACAGTCGTGTCTACTGTATATAAATGTGCTACCAACACGATTATTTCGTGACATTAACATCAGGAACGAACACAAAATCATATTAGTCTGAAGCGGTTTGAATGGTATACACACACATACACACACACAAACATACACACATTCACGCCTGCGTACACACATACACACACACATACGCACATACATACATATATACCCCTGCCTATATTGAATTGATTCAACGTTTCATTTCCGTTACCCCATTACCAAAGCCTTAATTACACGAAGGGCAAATCCTTTTAATTCTATATTCAGTTTTCGGTCTAGATGCAACTCAAGAGCAATATATGCAAATTATTTCCAGAAGAGCCTTATGTTGATCTATACCCGTTGATCTATACTCACTGCTCAAAATTTAATAGAAAATAAGAACATGGAAGCCTACCGTATACGTTTATATATCTGCTTTCGGTGACAATGGTTATTTATTACGGAGCTGTGATTTACAATCCTGTATATAATAATGATAATAATGGTATTTTTATAAAAGCTTAAAGCTTATAGCGATCACATTGCAATGACTAACGAAAATAGTCTAATAAAGGGGCATATAAGCCATCGAAAGAAAAAAAGAAGACTTTGTGATCCTCTCGGCAGTCAATCCCATATCCCTTTGTTAACGCGACTGTGTTACCTTTACAACAGCGAATCAGTCTCCCCCGGCCTCTCAAATTTAAGAACTATATATTAGTTCGTATTTGTTTTCATGTAAACAATTTTTTATATGCTTTCGGGATGTGGCTTCGATTCTCACGCGGATGGGAAAGCCTTCTTTTTTGTCACTAATAATGCCCATTATTAGTCTATTTTCCTTAGTCATTGCATGGTGGTGATTGCCATAAGATTTAAGCTTATCTATCTATCTATCTATCTATCTATCTATCTATCTATCTATCTATCTATCTATCTATCTATCTACCTACCGACCTATCTATCTATCTATCTATCTATCTATCTATCTATCTATCTATCTATCTATCTATCTATCTATCTATCTATCTATCTATCTATCTATATATACGTTATACATATATGTACAGTGTGTGGTGAATATATTGTCGCCTGAATTACGCAAAACTTAAAATAATACTGACATCTCATTTTAAGATATATATTTACTAAAATTACATAAAAAATTCTTGAGATATTAAAGTGCAAATTCATTTAATGAATTCGTCATTAGCCTCCAGACGATTTCGGAATCTCTTACAATACTTCTAGACTGTCTCCCTGGTTAAGTTGGTGAATGCTACCATAATTCTTGCCTTCAGGTCATCTTTGGAGTTTTGTTTGTCTCTCACTCAACTGAGCCCTACAAATAATAATCAAGGGAGTTGCAGTCTAGAGAGTTAGGTGGCCAGATGTTAGGGATGATGTGGTCACACAACTTCTCGGACAGCCATGAATATGTTCTCCTGCTTGTTGGCATAGGTGGAGCCCTGTTGCCTGGCACAGGTTCTTCTATCAGCCATCCTCATCTCCCAGAGCAGCACAACCATCTCCAGGCACTTGATATAGGCCTACGTGTTAGGTGTGGGGCCAAGATGAATGGAGGCATAACGTCTCCACCACTAGTGATCACTCCAAACACCATAATGTTAACTGGATGCTTGATTTTTATCGCTTTCAGTACATGCCTTTAGATTGCACAGTCCCCAGATGGACACTCAAACACTCTGCAATGTTTCAACTGGAGCTTCCGGCGTCAATGCTCATCTGTACAGCATGTCTTTTCCAAATTTCAGGCAGAGCGAATTGCGTCATATTGCTGATTTTCTCACAGACGGTGGCGAACGGACCCTACTATACTATTCGACAAAATACAAAACAAACAATGTTTATGTGCAAAATTAATGGTGACAAAGTACCCATTGCAGCCTCTGAAAATGTATATAAACACACACATACACACACACACACACACACACACACATACACACACAGACACACACACACACACACACACACACAC
>NC_068982.1:18114654-18117692 GCF_001194135.2 Octopus bimaculoides
TATATATATATATATATATATATATATATATATATATATATACACAGTATACATAGGCGTAGGAGTCTGTGCTTAGTGAGACGTTTACTCCTCAACCAGATGACTCCGAGTTCAGTCCCACTGGATGATACCTTGGTAAACTGTCTTCTACTATAACTTCAGACCGAGCAACACTGTGAGTCGATTCGTTAGACGCAAACTGAAATATATGCATATAGATATATATGTACGTGTGTGTGTGCGTGTGTGTGTGTGTGTATGAGTGTGTGTCTGCGTGTGTGGAGTTTGTATGAATGTGCGCTGTGTTGGTGTTTTTAGGCGTCCGTAACTTAGTGGTTTGGAATAAGAGAATGATAGAATAAGTTCCACATTTTAAAACAAGTCCTGGTGTCGATTTATTTGACTACGAGTGCTGCAGTCAAATGACTGAAACAGTTAATACATTAACGATAACTATTACCCAGACGAGATTCATATACGTAAATATGAATGTTTTATAAATTCTCTGGTGGATATGAATTGAAACACATTGTAGGATACACATTTGTTTTCATTATTCGTTATAGTATATTAAGGAGGCGCAATGGCCCAGTGGTTAGGGCAGCGGACTCGCAATTTTGATTCCCAAACCGGGCGTTGTGAATGTTTACTGAGGGATTACCCACGTACTTAATTGCCTACACACACACACACACATACACACACACATATATATATATACACGCAGCACGCATTCATTCACGCAACATAAATAGACAATGATAACTACCACCAACACAGGCACATTGTTCGCTCTCACACACGCACACACGTATGTGCACACAGCACGCGAAAAAGCACATCTCACCTGCTACACCCAATCCGCACACATACGCTACAGACACACACACTTACACATACACACACTCACACACGTCAATGTCACTGGCCCCTATTCACACACACATTTCCATATTCACACACACCATTCTCACATACACATACGCACGCACGCCTTCTCTTAGGATCACGAGCACTTTATTATCTCCCTGTCTTTCAAACTGCGTTTCCAATCACTCGCCATGCTGGACAGCTGAAATCGACATGTTTTTTTTTCATTCTCTCATTCTCTCATTCTCTCATTATTTTCTTCTATTCCTTTCGTTGAAGAGCGTAGGTTCGAAACGTAAAGACTTTTCCATTTTCCCGATCGTCAAATTAATACACTTGCTTGCTTTTCCTACACCTATCCTCGTCTTTTGTGTTTCTATAAATTTTAATGATATATATATATATATATATATAAGATATAGATATATATGTGTGTGCGTGTGAGTGTGTGTATTTGTGCGTGCGTGTGCGTGTGTGCGTGTGTGTGTATGTGTGTATATGAGTGTGTCTGGTTGTAGGTATGTGTGAGTGGTATATATATATATATATATATATATATATATATATATATATATATATGTACGTGTGTGTGTGTGTATATATGTGTGTATAGTTGATATGTATAAGCAAAATAAGACAAAGTAGAAAATGCTAAAATAATTTTATCATTAAGAACATTTTAGTACCGGTTTCCGTCTTTGGCATTTTCAACTCAGAGTAAAGCATGAAAAACAATTAAATTGTGGAAAAATTAAATGAAATAGTTAAAAAAATATTTTCATAGTTTTCAAATGCAAGGGCCATTTCCTTTTCTGCTCTCTATATCTGTCTATATTTTTTACTCATGTGAGGTCTTGGTAGCAGGTAGTAGGTAGTAGTAAACCTAATATTTGATATGTGGTCTTGGTTTCAGTTGTTTAAGCAGCAGTGGTAGCTGAGAAAGGAAGCGACGAAGAAGAAGAAGAACAACAACAACAAGAAGCGGGAGTATGAAAAGAAGAAGAAAAAGGAATAAGTAAAATAATGCGGGACTGGATGACCTAACAGTCACCTGTTGTGGTTGTAATAGTAGTGAGTGGAATTGTTCTGAATGAATTCATGGGTAGTGATTGTTCTGAATATATCGTTTTTAATATTTGCGTACCCTTTTAATAGTGCCATTTGTGGTGGACGCATTCAAAAGGGGTTTATATTTTGTGATAAAATATGACTCCTTACTAATGCGCTGACCACAGGTTTCATCGTCTTTGAATTTATAGAGGGTAAAAATTCTGAAGCTGGATTGTTTGTTAGTGGCGCAAATGTCGATTGTGTTCGCTGAATGGTATTTTTCTGAATTCCCAAATTTTGATCTGGGGTCTATGTAGAGCCATCCTTTGACGTAGATTGTTTTTTGGTTCGGCCAGTGTATTGCTTTCGACACTCAGTGTAAGTTAATACATATATGTGGTTGCCCGAAGCACATGTGAAGTTGTTTTTAACTGTAAAACGTTAGCCCTATTTGAAAGAGAACTCCGATCCCACAATTAGGTTGATGCATATATCACAGTTAGGTCTTTCGAATTTTTTTACTGACGGCTTCAGTGTTGCTGCCGAGCCAACTTGGACTTGTGTTAGCAGACTTATCATAGACTTGGGTTGTCATTTGCTCTTTATGATGGTGTACGTGTGGAGGATTAAATTGATTCTGTGGTCCTTTTTTAAGGAATGTCCAGGAGGATGGTGTCGAAGTCTTCATTGTTAAGAGGGTTGTGTGTGGAGATGTATAGTGCGGCTTTTGGTTGTAAATCCTTCTTTAATTTGGGATGCCTGAGTTTGTGGATGTTGTGTTGTAGGGCACTTTGAAAGCCTGGATCAGTTAGTGATGGTGGGTAGTTCTTGGTAATGAGTGTATCCTTTAGATCATGGACTCGTGTGTCCCTGCTGCTTGTATTAGAACCTATTGTACAAATCCTTTCCGATAGGTTTAAAGGGATATTCATTCTAGTGTGCCTGGGGTCTTATACTATATATCTGTTTCTATATCGTTGTTAGATTTCTTAATGAGGATGTCGAGGAACGGAAGTTGTTGATGGCTATATCCCATCGTAAATTGAATGTTTACGTCGAGTCCATTTATAACTGCATGACATTCTAAGTCTCTCTATACTTTCATGCCAAAGATTCAT
>NC_068982.1:18118705-18119899 GCF_001194135.2 Octopus bimaculoides
ATGCAGACATACATTCTCAGGTATAATGATATTACGATTGGAAGGAGAGATCTGGACGGAAAATATTGCCAATTTATAATACGATTTATAAAATAAAGGGAACAAACTGATATGTTAATAATTCAAAATAGTTAAATGGGATTTAACCAACGATGACTTCGTATGTAGTATCCCTAAAGTGGAACCTTCTACAATCGCTGCCAGCTTTCCCATGAAGTCTGCCTGAAGGTCCACGTCTGAAATTTTCCACTTTGCGAGAAAGCATGCTATGCATACATAAATGGCAAGTGCCGAAATTTGATAGAAGTTCAAGAAATTACTTATAGAAATATCGGCAGAACAAGTATTCTTAGTACTTATTCCTCTCAAAGTTTTGAAGTCTTTATTGAGTGCTCCTTTACGCAGAAATATTCCAAATAACTTCCGTTGATATTTGGCTTACTTTTATTTATCATACACGTAAATGTATCGCCACAGTTCTGAATTTTACTTCAGTTGCTAAATGTTTTCCGATAAAGCTATTGATAAATCTTCTCTTTATTCTAAAGCTAGTCGTTAACCTTAATATAACTTCGTTTGAATCTACCTTCAGTCATTCCGAAGTTGTTTTGATTTCATCTATGTTGTGCTTCTAATTGGTGCTGGTTTCAACATTACTTATCTCTTTGGTGCTGTGAGATTGATCAACATTACAGCATTTCTATTCATGCAAATATACTTATCGAAAATAGGCATACTTACTAATATTCTAAGTGATATAATATACTTTATATAATTTAAGAACGTTCTAGTAAACATGATGTTATAGGGGTAGTGGTGTGGAATGTTCTTATTTACCAAGTCTAGCAAACTTTCTGTATTATTAGTTTGTTAAAAAATGTCTCAAATGTCATCATTTCTAAAAATAAACGTGGCATCAATTCTATAAATAGCCAAACACATACTGCTGCTGTCCAAAGGAATTGGTATAAAAGACAGAAAACCAGCCAGTCTATTACAGTCTGTTACAGTCTGTCAGATATAGGCCATGATGAATACCACAAGGTATTGAAAATACGTATTCGCCTTTATATATTTAATTCTTTATATTGAACACTCAATATTTCATATATTCAATAAGACATATTCCATATATTCAATAAGACATTCAATACTTCATTTCATTGTACAATCCATTTTTATATTATATATTAT
>NC_068982.1:18120163-18122172 GCF_001194135.2 Octopus bimaculoides
TATATATATATATATATATATATATATTGTATAGTAAAACTGAACACCCCTCCCATAAAAAGTTGTGGTAGCCAGGCATTATAAAAGACCAGTAGTCGTTCGATAGACGAAGGTCGAGAAGTCGAAAGTACGTGTACACTCTGTTGATAGCCGTCTCTGTGCTGATAAAGTAGTTATACTGTGATAGTGAGTGGACGTTATAACGATCCTACCTTTTGAGGATAATAACAATGTAGGACCAGCGGTTGTACAGTGCCAGATAAAACCATTCTGTCGACGACTTCGGAATATAACAATATGTGTCAGCGTGACGTCAAAAGATAACAGTGGCACATACCGCTTTACAACAGTGGCGGCGAAGAAAAACAATTTTACGCGGATCGAAAAAAACATTAAAAAACATTCACACAGACAGTTTAAACTAATTCACGTTGAGAATTAAATGCCTCGACAAAAAAGAAAGAAATATCTTGTGCAAACTTACAAAAATTGTAAAATATGAAAGACTTGTTAGCTGGCATAGTTGAGTTGCAAAAACAGCAACAACAATTCAAGGAACAACGAGAAAAACAATGCCAATCACAGAAAAGTAAGTATTTTCTTTACATTGCGGGATCTGAATTATAACTGTATGGACACAATGTCGATTTTGATGCTTTTGCATTTCCTTTAACTGGGAAAAAATATCATAGTCTTCATTTTCGCTTTAAAACTATATTTAAGTTGACTCACTTCCTTTATGATACGCGCGTGTGTATGCAAATATATGCGTATGTATATTTTACACTGATGTAGAATATAGTGTTGATGTAAACATCCGTCAATATCATAGAGATTTGTTTCATATTCTCGACCAAAGAAACGTAAATCACACCTTTTTATGTGGGGTCATCTTTCTATCACTACCAAGAATACAGTTGAGCATTGATCGGTTACTTGGAAAGCTGTAACTAAAAAGGCACTACTTTTTTTCTGTTTTTACTAATTTCGACACCCATTCAAGATCAGACTCCCAAGATATCATGCTTTAATCAATATTCGCATCACATAACTTATTCGTATTAACATATAATCAATAATATCGTGTTTAGTTCTCTATTTTTTAATTCATAATCAACGTGCTGTCATTCCTGAAGTCATGAATATTTACTAATTTTTCCATGTTATGAAACCATGAAATTCATGAATTAAAGTAAACTTCTCAAGAAATTTCACTGTTTTTGTAATTCATGAAATGGCGAAATATTCGCTTTGGTAATCAATGAATTCTTGCACCGATGTTACTTTTAGCTTCAAAAGTAGTATTCTAACACACCACCTCACCTTAAATAATGAAGCCCAAAGTGATGTCTGCGCCTAAACATTCCACTTGATATCTATCTACAAAGGGCTACACACTACAGTGGAATTACCTTTCGTCTCTCAATGTACAAAAATCAAAGTGCATCGATCTTGCCGAATGTTTACATCTTTCAGAGAATATACGAATATCGCATACGCATGAGTTGTTTTGCATAAGATTTCAGTACATACTGATATTGCATTGTAAAAAACAGAAGAAACAAAATTTGTTGTAGATCTACTTCGGTGTATTTTATTTAATCTTCATCGTCATCATCATATATACATATATTAATATTTCTAAATCACTTTAAAGGAGACTACGGCAGCGGTACTGGATGTTAATAGTTATCAGCAAGCTAACATGGCAGTCCAGGAAAATAGGACGAATGCTGCAGTTGATTAGCTCCAAGAGGCCATCGCCTCTAGCTAGCTATGTGACACACGAACCTGCGTCCATTATAACCTTCGAACAGGGGAGGTCAACTGCGTCTTGCTGGTCTGACTTCTAAAGAATAGTTTGTAAATACCAGAAGCGGCTGACCTCCCCTGTTGGAAGGTTATAATGGACACAGGTTCGTGTGTCACATAGAGGATTTAGCCTCTTGAAGCTAATCAACGGCGGCATTCGTCCTATTTTCCTGTACTGCCATGTTAGCTTGGCGATA
>NC_068982.1:18122411-18123846 GCF_001194135.2 Octopus bimaculoides
AACATGAAATATAGCGTGATACCAAAACGTAAGCGGGCAAGACATTTAAAATCACCGAAAAGGAACATTATTAAACAGGTACCGGTTTCAAATTTAACAATCTTACCGACAGTCTATTTCTCTTCAGCCTGATTTGTAATGGAACCATAATCATCAGAACCCCATACAAAGTTGCCCACCGCCATAGGTGCGCGTGTATATGGTTCTGCTAATTACAGCTTAATGGTAAAATTAAAAATATATATGATGGATTCTATTGTCCTAAACGCCAAATGAGGGTTCAGTGAAATAAAGCACTGGTAATGTTCTATGGACACGAATGTGTCTCTTGAGGCCTGCTGGCGACTTGGAAGCCTTTTGAGAAATGGAACAAGTTGAGGACTTACATTACTTGATCGCTTGTGGATCATTTACTATACGGTTTCTTGAGTGTACGGCTAGGCCTGCTTTGCTTCGTGCCACGAAACCACAATAACAGGTAAGGTTTCTAATTAGAGGAGTAGTATTTTGCCAGCGTGCCTTCATGCTTGCACGAAGTTGGTCCCGGTGTTGGAGTAGATTTTGCTCAATTTGTTTAAACTGGAAAACAGGATTCGTGCCAGGTCCTCAGTTTTCTCGAGAAGAAAAGGGAAAGTTGCATCGTTTCAGATTATCTTTTAGTTTGACTTTGAAACGCAAGAGAGACATTCCAATTAATTGGTCAAATGGAGTGTGTGTGTGTGTGTGTGTGTGTGTGTGTGTGTGTGTGTGTGTGTAAATTCATCTGTCTCTTGTTCAGATAAGAACAAATTAAAGAAAACAATATTAAAATGAAATGTATTATCCACTTCACTATTTTATATTTTAATATAAAAAAGAAATACAATAATTTTAAATTAATCTCATAATGTCACAATCACGCGTAATATCCGTAAGAACATAGAGAGATTGTAAAGCATATTTATATACCTGAGGTTGAATAGTTTCGAAATCTCAAACGTGACAAATTTACGAATGTTTTCTGTGTGAATGCTATTTATTTATTTGAGGAAACAGAAGTATCAGTTAAAACTTGAAGTCCAACAATTTAATTAGATATAAATTATGTCGTATTCACAAATTTACAGTTTAAATGAATAGTGATTGAATCTAACTCCACGCCCACCCTTGTATCCGGTGCGCTGAATTTTATAGAACTAAATGAACATAATACAAGGTATTTCTCAAGAGAATCTTGATATGACAATCTAAATAATATTGACGGCGTAATTAAATGTTCTAATGTTTGTTAAACTACACTTTACTCCATTAATATATTAATATATCCTTCCCGACCACATGGTTCGAGGTTCATCAACGCCGCATCGCACACGTTGGGCAAATTTCTTCTACTATAGCCACCGGCCAACCAAAGCCTTGTGATGGACTTGCTTGACAGAAACTGATAGAAGCCCGT
>NC_068982.1:18124053-18133891 GCF_001194135.2 Octopus bimaculoides
ATATATATATAAATATATGAGAGTGTCTATGAGTGTGTCTTGTACTCCCACTAGTTAACAAAAAATTGCTGGTGTGTTTACATCCCTGTAACTTAGCGGTTCGGCCAAAGACGGATAAAATATGTATGAGGCCTTAAAAAAATAAATAAGTACTGAAGTCGATGGATTCGAATAAAAATTCTCCCCGGTGGTACCCCGGCATAGCTGCAGTCTAATACTTGAAACAAGTAGAAGGTAGGAAGTAAAAGATAGATCTATGTCTATGTCCTCGTGTGAATATATGCTTGCCATTATTTACACGGATCCTCTACGTTCTGAGTTCAACTTCCGTCGAGGTCGACTTTGCCTTTCTTCCTTTCGGGGTCGATAGATTAAGTACCAGTAGCCTACTGAGGTCGCTCTAATCGACTGTCCTCCTCACCCAAAATTTCGTGCATTGTACCTAGAGTAGAAAAGATTATTTACAGTAATCGTTATATTTAAACTACAATCTTCCAAAGATGTAAACGTCTTTATATATTGATATTACATAGACATTATGAAGTTTTACATTAAGGCGGCCAGCATATCATTCTCCTTTAGCAGGAAATTGTGTTATGTGTTTTCGTTTATTGGTTGGATTTATTTTATTGAAACAGATTCGATATCTTACCAAGTAAAGTAATCCCTCGCCATATCGCGGTTCACCGATAGCAGTTTATAATTTAAGCTTACGTCGATTCCTCCGTGGTGTTCCTTTGCATGTATAATAATATATATATACACAAATTATAAAAATAAAAAAAATATACAGTACAGTACTGTTTCTACTTCGTGGATTTTCACCTGTCGCGGAGGTTTTTGGAACGTAACACTCGCGATAGTCAAGGGATTACTGTATTTAAATATTGTCAGACAGAAATTAAAATTGTCACCCAAAAGTAGGATTGGGTTACAGATTTATTTGTAACAATTACGATTGTCATGAAAAAATCCGTAATCGACTATCGCTTTCACAGATATATTCCATTAACATAACAGAGTAAAAAAAAAAACATAATTATAGATTTCGGTCTTTGTAGAGATACATTTAAAATGACGACTCATATGTAGTAGGCATAATTGTCAATCAAATCTTTCGTAAATATTAAAGAAAACACTGTGTAAAATATATTTGCACAAAACAGAAATCTAAAAAATGCATTTTTTCACCAATTAAAAGTAAAATTGAACCAAGATTAATGCGAATAATTAATTAGTCTCCCTGGGAAACATTTGCAAAATGAATATCAGTGGTATTACATAGAGGTGTAATTAGATCGCCTAAATTCAAAGTAATTACCAGCAAATCGTTTATTTGCTTTCTTATGAGTACTGACATATTTATAAAAAAAAAGGAGAATAGAAAGAAAACCTAGCTTTAAGATAAATGACAAATATTAATTGGTCTAATTATTATATCACTTTAGGATGCATCTTCTTTATATCATTAGAATCACCATTGAAGTTCACAGATATTATTAGTTTACGGACACAATTCTTAACGCTTCACCGGGTTGTAAAATAATAGATTTGGCAAAGTCAACCATATGTTTGTGTATATCTTGTTTGGAAAAATGTTGTAATAGACTTTCGCTATTACCACATCAATGTAGTCATATCTTTATCCATCTGCTTCTCTGCTTGTCTTTCATGCCATTTATACAGCTGCCTCGCTGTCTCAGTCTGCCTGACTGCCTGCCTGTCTGTCTGTCTGTCTGTCTGTCTGTTTGTCTGTCTGTCTGTCTGTCCCTCTCTATCTCTCACTCTCTATCTGTTTATGCATGTATGTATATATTTATAATGTGTCTGTCTGTCTGTCTATCTCTCTTCATCTATCTATCTATCTATCTATCTATCTATCTATCTATCTATCTATCTATCTATCTATCTATCTATCCATCTGTCTATCTATCTAGCTATATCCGCAAACGCATACACATATGTGAGTGTCGTGTTCCAACCAAATAATAAAAATAATACTGTTTCATATTTTTCATTAGCTCTGTGGAACTATAACTGTCCTATTTCCATTAACATTTCAAGCACTTCACTCTCGCATCTTCCTAATGACATCATAATAACAAATTACTACTGCCCGTTTGAAGTAAGTAGCAAAGCGATCCTGGGAATGAATAATAAAATTGTTATCAATCAATTTAATGTTGCTTAACATATAACTCCTAGTGGCATCATATTTTATTTTATATTTGCTCTTTGCTGCTGCTGCTAACTTTTAAATTTTGGTTCGTATTAATATGGCTTCAATACCAAATCAGCTTATATGTTTTGAATATTTCACCTGGATGATAAAGTTTTATATGTAGTTTTTCTTCACAGCCCGTATTGTAACCCTTTCATATGAATACAAGTTGCAAACACAAATTTAACTGAAAATGTATTTTCTTAATTTCATGTCCATTAGAAAATTTTGATTCTAGTTCTTTGAAATTTACATGTCTTCGTGAAATATTATGTTTGACCTAAAGTATGTTGTGTAGATTCCGTGATGGCGTTTTCTGGTACCCGTCTACGCTATCTCTAGGGAACCAACTTACAGAGGTAAAACGAAGACGATACCGTCTACTTCACTGTTATTAACAACACAGCCCGTGCCGCCAGAACCAACACTCCTGACGTTACTTTCGCCATTAGCAACAGAACGAGAAGCACCTAAAAAGTAGTAGTAGCAGAAACGGCAACAACACAATAAACAAAGTTATGCGATTCGCACGTATGCATGAAAAACTGTTCCCAGTAGTCATGTATTGAGAGCAATATACTCGAGCATATTTTCCACAGAAAACGTAAAAATATTTGTTAGTAATCAAATATTTATTGGAAGCAGGAAATGGTGGAATTCTCGTGTCACATTACAAGCCCATTAAGAATCAGTTTTTCCTTCTGGTTTCAATTAAACAGATTTTCACATCAAACATGTCTTTGACAACTATCCCATGTTCATCATTACAAGATCTTTGTAAATTCTGTGAACTCAATTTACGGTTGCACATCGAAACGAACTGTTCCAAGTATTCATCAGATATGCCTTTAGTACCACACGGAACGCCTTCCTCAATTATCCCTCTTCTACCGCCTGCAACCAAACCGGGATTATATCAGCCATCTCTTATAATTCAAGAGACAAGATATAACAATAAGTTATATAACAATAATATAGCATCAAATTTATTGAAGTATTCTCCTTTTACTGCTTACTCTTTTAGTGATATCTTTCCTTCAGATCATTTATTCATGAGAATAATCAAATACATCTCTTTTTCTCATCGGGATCTGAATGAGACACACTTCATGCAATCTAGATGAAACCACCCAAAATATAATTTCATTTCCATGTGGCTAATCAGAAGTTCAAACTTCTCAGAATCATTTTTTGTTTCCTGCTTGGTGTGAATCTTCTTAACATAATACACAAGGTATTGGCATGTTTGTATATGGGCAGTAGCATGTCCATGTTCGAGTGTAACGCATCTCAGTGTATCCCCTATCTGTATTTCTGTAATGTGAAAACGCACAGAAGCAGAGAGAGGATGAACATTTAGTAATTCTAAGAATTGATGTCACTCAACCGATAAATGACGATCGACTCTGGGCCCCAATATAGATGCTACTGTATAATGCAAGGAGCAAGGTTCAAAGCATATGTTAAAACTGTGCGCACGCCAAATAGACGTTCTCAAACATCTAAAAAGATTTAGCGCAAGCTAGAATGCTCTGTACACAATAATATCCAGATTAGATTAAATTTTCTCCACGATTTATCCTTTAAGAAGAGATTGCATTAGACAATTTTACAGTCTTGTCACACATTTATACCTTCTTCCAACAATATCACATTCAGTTAGACCTTTTTGCAGTTTGACGTAAAACTTTCACCTTGAAGAGAGTATGTACAAGCATGGTTCGCAGTCTGGCTAACAGGCGCAGTGATTATCATATGTGCAGCTTCTCTATTCATATTCTGTATTTTGTATGTAAATAATGATGTTCAAAATTTCCGAAAGCAGTCGCTATAACAGAAGCGAACAGAGAGATTTGGTCCGTGCCTTTAAATCAACACACATATTTCATATAGCCTTGTACCTTAATTTCAGAATTTATTTAAAGCAAAATCCAACTCAATATGATCTGAAATTTAAACTGAGAAACATAACTATATTCTGTATTGCATTTAATTAACCATATCGATGATTTATGTTAACATTCAAAGTAATAAATATGTCATTGACAATATTAGTCATGATTGGAGAGGTCTAGGATGAGAAAATTGATGGCATTACATAGAGTCGACAAAAAAGGCCTGATAATACCAATAGCAATAAGACATTCATAAGCTAAGTACAATGTAGACGTATTTTGTATTAAGTTTTATTAATAATTATATGTAATCTTCATTTTTAGTTCAGTGTGAAAATTTATAGCATGTATATGTGTGTGTGTGAGTGTGTGTGTTTGTGTGTGTGTGTGTGTGTGTGTGTGTGTGTGTGTGTGTGTGTGTGTGTGTGTGTGTGTGTGTGTGTAAGGTATTTCCAGATGTAAAGAAAAGTTTGTTTTATTTCATTTGTAAGTTGAGACCGGAAACATTGTAGAGGAAAGTGAACGAATTTCAAATGATTAACGCTGTGCAACACAAATGAATTTACTCAGTAGTAATAAATGATAATACATATGGCTAAAAGCAATATGCGTCGCTTTAACATAGGAAATTAATGCTGTAACGTTAGCGTAACACGAATAACTGTTTCAGGCTGTTCTGAAACTGCATCACAAACGGATCTAAAAACGATGCAAAACAAACTTAAATGTATTTGTGAATGTGCCCAAATTGGTAATATTCGATTAAATCATTGAAACAGAATCAAACAAATGATACAAAAATATATAAAATGCACAAAATAATCAGTCACTGCTACAAAATGCAAGCCCCCGACAAGAAGCCACATGAAGCATTACACTGAAACGAAATAAAACCCCTCAATAACAAAATCGTATTATTCACGTGAATCTGTAAAAGGGCCCTCCAAACCATAATAAAACATCGCAACAGCCCGCCCCCACTAACACGAATACCTAATAAATTAAGGCATTACTTAAAATAAACTCCAGGCGTATGGTAAAGTACGATATCGAAATAAGCGTATGTTTGTAGATTTAATGTATGTTCGTGGAAACTACAAATGAAATAAACAGTTATACTAAAAATGGGCCCTTCGTCTCGTATTGAAAATATACAAAATAAAATGCTTACCCGGAGGGAATGTCTCAAACGATAATTCAGTATACCTAAGTGACGATAAATATAACAGATAATGAAATCAATAAACGTGATTTAAGGGAAATTCTTACGTGATTTAAGATTAATGAAACTCCTCCATGAAATAATGGTTAAAACGGAGCAATCCTAGAACGAAATGCTTTCCATACAATCAAATCTGTTAGCTGATATGGTTTCGAAATTGATAATGTTTGAGTCTCTTAGCGTAAGATCTTCTTCAGTTAAACATAATGAAAACCATTTAAGTCTGAATGTCTTAAAATTGAAAACAAAACTGACACGCATATTTGAATTTAATATAAGTAAAGAAAAATAATAAAGAATATGAAGTAGAATAAAAACAATGCTAAAAAATATCACAGAGTTAAAGTAGAAAACTAACAGAAATGAAAGCAGAGTAAATAATCTTGACAAAGACTCTTGGAATACTGTGACAGTTTTCCATGATAAAGGTATTTGAAAGTATTAATAGTTATCGCCAAGCCAATATGACATTACAGAAAAAAATAGGACGAATGCTGCCGTTGATTAGCTCCAAGAGGCCATCGCCATTAGCTAGCTATGTGACACACGAACCTGTGCCCATTATAACCTTCGAACATGAGAGGTCAGGCATCTACAGATTAGTTTCAGGGTATTTGCCCCTTATTAATGTAGAGCAGCCGAACCCAGCAGGCGTCGCTACTGACCGTCTGTTCGAAGAATTATTTGAAAAATTGTTTCTAAAATCCCTCAAATACATGATTAATGTCACAAAAACATCATCAAAATTAGACATATTTGAAGAGAATATGTTATCAGGCAAATTCAGTATAACCAATACATGTGTTGGATGAGATACTGTTGAAATTCTTCAATAATACTGTGACCAATCACTCCCATAATTAGAGTATAATTAATGAATACAGCAATTAAACAAACAACATTAAGTCATTGAACTGATACTCTTACATCTCTGGCTAAAGTATTTAAAAAATCCTTCAGGAATCTGCAGACACTGCTTATGGAAATCAATGTTGACATCGTAAAACAAAATCAACAGAAACTCCCCACATTGCAAGCCAGTAACCTACACATCAACGCTCATCTTCTATATCTAGATTTTATATGTTTTTAGAAGTGTTGATGCACCTAGATAATTGTTGAAGAAACTACAGAGATTCAGTAGTACAAGGGTGTGCTAAAAAGTTCCAGGCTTTAAAGGTACCACGTAAGGCCTGGTTGGAGGCCCAACAATCCGAGTTCTTTTACAGAGCATAGGAAAAGTTAAGGACCGCTGCAATAAGTGTGTAAATCTGCGAGCAGAATATGTTGAATAAAATATTTATTTACTGATCCTCCTGTATTTTCTTTTACTTACAGCAAGGAACTTTCCAGCCTACATAGGTAATTTCAAAATGATAATAAGTGCACAAGCTATTCCAAGATAGGTAAAGGAAGTAAAGCTAAAGCATTATATCGGTTTTGGTACAGTACTTAGAAATCTTATCACCGTCACTCTCAAAAATAATTAAAAGTATTTGAAATGCAAGGAAACAAAATACGTGGACTAATCCATAAGTAACGACGCTATAGCATGCGAAGTAAAGTGGCTTGGCACACATTGACCTTACACTCTGCTATGTATGCGCGCTAAATTTCAACGTTCTATCTCACACTGTTTACGGCAGTGCTTGGAAGTAACGTGTGTACCATGTGATGGTCGCATTGAGCATGGCAGATAACGTTGAGCAGAGAATCTGCATCAAATTTTGCTAAAAGCTTGGCGATACCTGCTGAGCGGCTTAAGCAAAGTTTTCAAAAGTTTTCATCGTTCTATGCACAATCAAGGAGATTTTGTGCAACTGATCTTTTTGGTCAGCTGAAAGCAGTTTTGGCAGAAAATTGCCAGGCTCACATCTCATATCCAAATTTTCAGTGATAATAGAATGAACTGAACTGTAATTAATCTGTACATCCTCTGATAACTCACGGATGGTGGTTCGACGGTTACCCCTCACAACTGCACGTACATCTGCGATGTTCTTCTCAGTTCTGCGGGCTGCAGGTCTCCCAGAACATTCGCCAAAATCGACATTTTTTCGGTCATCTCGGAAACGCCTGAACCACTCGTACACTTGTGTGCGGCTCATAAACTGCTCTCTATACACTTTCATCAAATTTACGTAGGCTTCTAAACAAGTATCGCCATGACAACTTTCTCTCTAATGGTCAATGTGACGATCACACGCAACACACATCCCTTCCAAGCACAGCCGAAGTGTAAACAGCGGAAGTGTGCTAGAACGCTAAAATTTAGTGCGCAAACACAGCAGAGTTGAAGGCCACTCTTTGTCAGGGAGCTTCACTCTGCGTGCTTTAGCTTCATTTATATGTCAATAGTCCGGATACTTATTGATCAAGCCACGTATGAGTGTCATGCGATATTCAGAATCAAATAATAAAAAATGAACATATAGAGTGACGTAACAATTCATGTAATTATATTCATATATTTTAAGACGTAAAACAACTGAAGTATCCTCCTTGTAAATTAAAATTGCTTGCATGAAACTATACTGAATTAACTTAAAAACACAACGAATAGAATAAGTAAGTTTACTCCATGCGAACAGCCACGAACCAAACAAAATGAGAAAATTAAATTACTTTATCCGCACAAGAAAGATACTCTCTGCATACGTGATATTCTAAGTATGACCAAGTACAGAGTATATCAGTACGAATGATAGTATTGATAAAGAGCAATGCAAATTAATCAATCTTATATTTTGCCGCAAGAAAGTAGGTAACAACAAATTGCGGACTTTTCCCTTATTGGGGAATTGAAGATCAAACTTAGCATAGCAATATATGTCAATGTCACCTTCTCCAGAATAGATTTCACGGACATAAATATTCTTGAGAAACTTATTGGAAGATGAAATATGTGCAGTGGAGAAAGGTATACGGTAACTGTAAGCAAATATTTAGAAAAAAATATAGTTAGTATAATTGGAAGAAGAAAAAAACAAGAAAATGTTATTAAAAGCTCATTTTATTTATAGGAAAGGGTTCTGTAAACGCTAAAATCGTGAAAGTATTTACCAACTGTTCATGTGTTGAAATGAGAAATTATATCTAACTAAAAATTAGATGATTAAGTGCGATTACACGGGAAAAATAAATACTATTACGGCAATAATTAGATAGAATATATTACACAAGAATGAGCAGACAAACACATATTTCAGGAGCCTGGACAAATAGAATAACATTAAAAATATTCATACAATTTTATTCAGAAACGCATCAATGGTAGAGATTAAATGAAAGATGATGTAAACTTACCATAAACAGAAAAAAGTATTTGATTTTTCAGTTTCTATTGCAGACAGAATTTCAACTTACTTCATATAATGTTTCTCCTTCAATCTCTACTCCATCACATGTCTGAATTTGCAATGCATAAAAATTCGTGTAAAGGAAACCGTGCGGTAAATTACGAATAATGCAAGTATTTTAAATACATTGTATTGCATAAATTTAATAAAAGCTTGTTATATTTAAAATTAAATTCCTATTTAAAATTCGATTAAACCTGTCAGAATGTTTTGATCAAAATCGCACCTCTCTTCGTTTTATGACACGCTTGTTTCTCTTATGCATTTAATGAATGATTTCATTATTTCTCGATATGATTAAATATTATTAAAACAGAAATAATTCTTTTTATATGACTACAGCAATTAATTTCTTACAAGTATGTTACATTAATTTTGACTATTGCTTAACAAACATTTTCAAACATTTATTAAAACGCATTTAACCGGGCATTCTAATTTTATGTGGCTATATGACAGTTATAACAAAACAGCAATAGATTTTGTTTGGTTTGGGAAGTGGTAATTTGGAGAAACGCCAAAATAATAAATTAAATACTTTGTAGTATTTAGTTAAGTCAAATTCCAACTTTAGAGTTTATTGAGTTTGTCATAGCGCTCAATGTTTAGTGAATTTTACGGTATTGATAAAAATAATAATAGACAAGTGCAGTAGTTGATTTTATTACTCTGTTTTACAATTCTCAGAAATACTTTAGCCTATACATTTATAATCACGATGAATGATACGTATCCTATGAATAATACGTGGCCCACCTGTATGCAGACGGACAAGTTACAGATCATGTGGATATTATATCCTATAATAGGCACAAGAAAAGGATTGAAAAATATTATATCTATCTATCTATCTATCTATCTATCTATCTATCTATCTATCTATCTATCTGATGTCTGTCTGAGTGTCTGTCTGTCTGTCTGTCTGTCTATTTTTCATGTCAGTTACATGCATATAGGCGCAGGAATGGCTGTGTTGTAAGTAGCCTGCTTACCAACCACACAGTCATGGGTTCAGTTCAACTGCGTGGCATCTTGGACAAGTGTCGTCTACTATAGCCTCGGGCTGACCAAAGCCTTGTGAGTGGATTTAGTAGAAGGAAACTGGAAGAAGCCCGTCGTATATATATATATATATATATAT
>NC_068982.1:18133988-18135254 GCF_001194135.2 Octopus bimaculoides
ATATATATGTATATATATATGTATAAATAGTTTCACCACTCATAGAAGTCACGAACACACGTGTTGAATTGGACGCTGCAAAATAGATAGTTCTGTATTAGCATAATTTCTGGGTTTGCCTAAAGGCTGTACTGTCTTCAGCAGAACACACTGATAGAAATAAATGAAATATTTGTATATACTCACAGGAAAGCAAAAGGCAAAGCCACAAATACACATAAATACGCCATATATAATTCCTAAATGTATTCGGTCGGCGCAGCAGGGTAGCTATCCCGTCCCGAAGTGAATACATTTTTCCATTACAATAGTAAAGGATAAAACTTTAAAAAAAAGTGTTATCAGTCTCCAGCGTATAAAATAAAAGCAATTAAGGTGAAAATTATATGTATAATTATAATAAGGGTTAGAAAAAGTTTTCTGCCTATATGCTGAGAAATAGACGCTAAATCGTCACAAACACACGTGCTGAATTCGCCGCAACAAGGTAACGAAAATTTTTAATAAAATAGATACTTCTGTATTAGGCTAATTTCTGGGTTTGCCTAAAAGCTCTACTGTTTTCAGTGTTTGTGAATTTTTTGAGTGGTGAAATGGTCTAGCGTCTATTTCTCAGCATATAGGCTAGAAAATTTTTCTAAGCCCTTATTATATTAGGTTGTCAAGAAAGTTCTTGCGGAATTGTTAATTTTGGTGTTAAATGATGTATTTTTAGAGGAATTCACGTTAAATTACTTTCACTTTATATATAATTTTAAAGCCCGTTTTTCCCTCTGTCTAATCATGTTACTCTTTTTCTTTTTGCATAATTAAGCCATTTTTTCCGGAACGCTGAATACATGGACAAAAAGCAAATTCGCACAATTTTCTTATTCCAGTTCAAGCTAGGCCGAAAAGCTGTTGAAACAGCTCGAGATATCAACGATGGGTTTGGCCCAGGAACGACTAATGAACGTACAGCACAATGGTGGTTCAAGAAATTTCCTAGCGGTGATGAGAGACTTGAAGATGATATGCATAGTGGTCGGCCATCAGATGTTGACAACGATCAACTAAGAGCCTTAGTCGAAGCCAATCCACGCACAGCTTTTCGAGAGCTTGCTTCTGAATTAGACGTAACGTATACGACAATTTCGAACCACTTGAAAGAGATTGAAAAAAAAAAGAATATTTGGGAAATGGGTGCCGCACGAATTGAACGACAACCAAAAAAGAAGAAAACACACGCCGTTTTGAAGTGTTGTCTTTCCCGGATTCTGGCTTGCG
>NC_068982.1:18137205-18156836 GCF_001194135.2 Octopus bimaculoides
ATATATATATATATATATATATATATATATATATATATATACCCGTGTGCGTGTATAAGTTAGATTATATCGTAATGTTGTAATGTGTATAAAGCATATTAATTGGTGTCACGCTTTCCGTTATAGTTGAAATTACTGAATTCCTGTTTTGCGTACTTCTGTGCCTTTAAGAAATGGAATGAATCTATACTTGTTAATAAACCACATCTTTAACGAGTCGAAAACTATTGAATATCTTTAACTAAACATTAACATACCTTCTGAGATTATGTATTTTTAAAATTCTTGTGTAGCTTGTGTTGATTTAATGCACATTCAACTATTCATACGTAATCAAAGGTTGCTCATACACTACTTAGAAATATCACAAAGTAGGGAGATGTTAAAGAAGTACTGCGAACGTATTGTGAGACTCTCAAAGATAAATGTGTTTTCTTTAAATTCCACTACCTCACCATAGAATAATGTTTATTTTCCTTTATTTCATGGGAATAATTAAGAGGAAAAAACATGTTTAGAATAAAATACTGCAAGTAGAGTTCTCGAAACGAAAGCATTTTAAAGAACATAGTATTGTAATTCCACTTCAGAATCTCATAAAATACCAAGCAAAAACATGAACTGTATCAAAGGAGAAAGAAAGAATACAGGAAAACGTTAACACTCTAGGATTAATTCAATTGAATTTGAGAGTCTTTGTTTTATGTGATCCAAGCTCACACTATAAAGAATTTGACATTGTGAGGAATTTAACTGAAATTTTAACAGCTTTTATCTGAGAATGCTTCACGAACATAAGATGAATTGAAATATGCCAATTATTTTTGTATTACACTTAAAGCAAAAATATAATTTCTTTCAAACATGACGACGAGAAAAAGATTATTTAACGACGTCCTATCCAAATTAATGTCAGAATCAAATCTTTATTAGGAGCAACATGTGGCTACCTATTATTTTAAGACATGACAAAATGTTTTAATTACTTGGAATGAAATATCAGTTTACCTTAAAATCGATTAATTTTTAACATTCTTTGTAGTTGCACGTACCACATTAATTAACTCTCGCAGTTAGGATTTAAAATTTTTATATTATAAATCAGTCAGTGGTTATATATGATATATGTGTGTGTTTGTCAGTTAAAGTAATGAGAAACTGGTCATAATATATTTATTGAGTAACAGATGTCTTCAAAGTGGGATATGTTGACAGAATAACAGTTCTTTAATGCAAAGGTACGACTTAATATAGTTTTCATCTCAAGCAACACATCTGCGCCATCTTTGAACCCAATTCCCGAATCCTGAAAGAAATTCAGCCGTTCACTATTTTACACATTTCTCAAGAACCACTGTCAAGTAGTATATGACATCAATTGGTTGTCCACGAAGACAAGACTTGATTGGAAAGTTTAAGCGAGTGTAAAAGAATGGGTACATCCAGACTGTACCTTGGATGAACAACCACTGACCAACTCAACTCACTGATTACCGGATTAATTGCCAAATATGTGTGTTGTTGTGTGGTAGTGCATTGTCTGGCGCCCTCATCTAAATATCGTTTCTAAGCCATTTCAGTTTCTCAATACACTATTCAATGATCGGAGTACAGTGAGTTTCCAGAATATCCTTGACAGCAACACGCTTGTTATCTACCAAAACATTCACTATGTCTGTGCCAGTAGCTGGTCCTTGAAGCTCTTAGACTAAGGAAAAGAGATCAGATGTCATTCCGTAAAATGAGCTTTTGGTTACGTATAATAAAGATATTCCTTTACATTTTATCTTTCACTTATTTCAGTCTAATGCTGTGTTCGCATCCGATGCATTATTATTATTATTATTATTATTAATATTATTATTATTATTAATATTATTATTATTATTATTATTATTATTATTATTATTATTATTATTATTATTATTATTATTATTATTACCAACAAACCCCTCCCTTGTCATCGTCATCGCCATCATCTTCATTGTCAATTAATTGACAGAATATGCGTACCGTCTCAGAGCCTGGTGGCAGGTCCGTTTCAGCAAAGTAGAAATTATCACGCAGAAAAAAACTATGTGTTTCAGTTGTTTGCAATATATAGTTAGTGATATACGTGTAATGTATATCAACACAAATATTATTTACTTAGAAACCACTCACAAATAGATTTAGGTTTGGGATTTTATTATTAGATATTCTCACTGAGACCCAAAGTTTCATCAAATAATAAAGACAACGAATACTGGACGAAGCAACCTGTCGTTTTGAGTTGTTATATAAAATGACCGTTCACTCTCCGTAGTATTGTTAGAGAAGAGAATCCAAAGAGTAGATGCCAGTAAATCTGTGAAGCAGTCGCGTACAAATATACTTGTGGTAGAAAGATAATAGTTGAAGCAACTTATCTAGCAAGAACAAGAAAAACATCAATATTAAAACTATACAGGCAAATAACTTAACGAAACCGTTTTCCAGGAAGTGAGCACTGCGTTCATGTTCGTAACATAAAATGACGACTAGGAGGACAATTGTCAATATCTCTTAAAGACTCTTCACTCACTTTGCACACAAGAATAAAATTCTACAAAGAATTGTTCTTCAATTTGTCTATATCTCTAAAATAAAAAGTAACGATGGTGCCATCGAAAGGAGAGGCTGTTCTGTACCGAAAACATGAGGTGTGAGTGTCCTTCCCGAAAGGAAATTCGGTACTCTTGTCTGTGAACATCAGTAAACTTTTGCATAACGTATTGGGCACGTTGTCAAAATTAGTGTAGACTCATTGAAATGATCTTACTCAGTAGTGCTTGTGGGAGACAGCAAGGATGTACACCTGGAGTATGTGGACGTAGTCCATATGCTTAAAGTATTTAATCTCATTAATCTCATATATCTTCTCAGATTGTTCCAATAGATTAACAGATACTGTCTTGATTTTCCATATGTGCCAACATGGATTTCGCGAAACCGCAGCGAACTAACAATGTATGTAGAAAGTTTCTATATAATTACACTTGGTCTACCTTATCATGCACATGTAGAAACGAGCAAGAGAAAATACGTTCCTACGTAATCCACAATAATTTATCATAGTCTGACGGTTTCATTGGGCGCAATAAATGTTATACAAGCTGTAGTGTCTTCCGTTGTATTTATGATGGAACTGAACATTATTTCACTGAAATGACATTATTTTAAATTCCTTTAAGTTAAAATTTTGATATTTATATCTGACTTAGATTCAAAATACGGCAAACAGTTTTTGATGCATAAATATAATTCAAGATGAATTTAGTCGAGGAAGTCATTCTCTCCATATTCACTTGCTAAATTATCTGTTCTGATATTGCCTTCATTAAAGCTAATTTCATAGACTGCATCGACTAATTGGCATTACTCTACTAATTGTTTAATGATGCTGCAAAGGCTATTAACACACGCTGGTGATTCATTAGATTTCATTACATTCTAACGTACAGCGCATGCACATTATTCGCATTTCACACCCAAATTGCTACCATATATATATATATATATATATATATATATATATACATACATACACATACATACATGTATATGTATATATATATAGTTGTATGCATGTGTATACATGTATGTGTTTATGTATGTATGCATGTATGTATGTATAATTTGCCACTGATATATGCAGATTCCGCCATCATATTGGAATGAGCATAAATGCATATTATATAGGTTTATGATAATAATTCCTTAACAAAGGAAAACTATCGACTGTCATGTACAGAAGAATCATGCATTCGCTTTTTGATCGTTGTTAGATTCATGGCATTTCACCAAATTGTAATGATTTGAGCTATTTCAGAAGTCACAGCGATAGCGTTGGTTCTAAAAATCGTCTAATTTACTTTGATATTATCGCTTTTGCTCTATAATTGACTCAATTATGATGGAACATAACGACTGGATTTGCAGAGACTGATATATAGAATAGTAAGATATAACAAATATAGTGCAAAAAGCAAAATCAGACTAATAAATTCATAAATTCTTCTCTTCTGTATTTCATTTATATTTTCTATAATTTTATCTCTCTTTTTTTTTTTTGCGTGAATGATAAATCGGAAAACGGAAAATGTTTTGACGTATTTAGTTGTTTGTTTTTACATTCTGAGTTCAAATCTGCTTTTAACTTTCCTCGTCACTAATATAGAAAATGCGAAGCGTACTGGTACCAAATAGAAACTGGTATGCGTCCTGTTATTTGTATGATTCGGGCGCGTCAGCTCAGACTGTTCGGCTAATTTTTACAAGTTAGATTTTCTGAGTTAGACTCTACTTACAGAGTTCTCTTCAGGAGGTTCCGCCTGGGTTGATGCTCCGTGTTGGTCTACAACATGCCACATGATCACGGCAAATGAGAGAGTATCTCGCAGAGATGGAAACTCCTTCTTTCTTCACGAACTCGTTGATGGCACGATGCGTCTGCTTAAAACCTAAAAGAGAGGTTGTTATGCAGGAAGAGTTAGGAGACCAACCTGTGCAATTTGGACGGATTATGTCAATACAATACTTTTTCTTTTGGGAGGCCCCGCGAATATCCAAGAAATGGTAAATGCTGCAACGCCCTCCAACAGTGCACGCCTCAACATCTGACCCAACCTGTTAACATAAATAGCAGTAAAATTTGGATTCGAATACATTTCGTTGCACATCTAGAGGCAATCCCGACCTTTTCAAAAGCCTTCTTCATTTCTCATGATAGAAAACAATCTTTGAAGGAAATTCGTCTTTAAACTCCTTCATCAAAATCCCAAACAGTGGCATTATTAAAGAAAGTCCCTACAGTAATATACAAATCATATTATCGTACAAACCATATTATCCAAATCGAGCGACCAAGCATATGCCGAAAGAAAAAAGCAAATGTTGATATAACTTCTTTTTGGGATTGACATAGTTTGTTCAATTCGTACAAGTTTGTCTCGGAGTTCTTCCTGAATAGCAACTCTCTTTTAAATATCTTTCGCGATATCCTTTCTCTTTATATATCATATTCTACGGGTCTGATTGAAAGGGAGGGGAAGAGAGAGAGAGAGAGAGAGAGAGAGAGAGAGAGAGAGAGAGAGAGAGAGAGAGAGAGAGAGAGAGAGAGAGAGAGAGAGAGAGACAGACAGACAGACAGACAGAGAGAGAGAGAGAGAGTGCTGAGGATGATGGTGGTGGTGATGGTGGTGGAGATGGAGGTGTTGGCGGTGTAGGTGGTGGTGATTGGATAGTGAAAAGTGTAGTTTTCTTTTCTGAAATGAGCTAAGTTTTTTTTTCATATCACCTATCATTTAACGCATGCGCATAAGTGCACTTGCATGAAATATTCACGCTTATATATGAAGATATATGCAAGTTCATTAAAGGTTGTATCATATATACGGGATATTTTTTGTTTATGAGAAAAACGGAAAAGTAAAAGTGAATATTCATTTTATGATTGCTGTGTATTAAGTCTATAAAATTGTGCATAAAGTATATAAAGTGTATATATAAAGTACTTTAAGTAATTATCGTATGCTAATTTCTTTCACTTTTCAATGAGTAACAGATAAACAACTATCTTTCCATACAGACACAATAGAGGCTACGCTTTCAGGGTTTTTGCATAAAGTATTCTGGAATAATCCAATAGATTTAACATTAATTCCATGAAATATTCACGGGCCTCACTAGTTTATTATTATTATTATTATTATTATTATTATTGAGGTGGCGAGATGGCACAATCGTTACTGCACAGAGAAAACTGCTTAGCGGCAATTGGTCGGTCTTCATGTTCTGACTACTAATTCCGCCAAGATCGATTTTGCCTTTGTTCCTTTCGGGGTTTGATAAAATGTATTACGAGTTGAGCACTGGTTTCGATGTGATCAACCAGCCACCTTCCACAAAATTTCAGGCTTTGTGCCGGTATTTGCTATTGAGAAGCTTCTGTTGCCGTTTATCAGTTAGAATATCGAAGGCAGCAGTTTTAGCACAGGTTTTCATACGTTTAGCTTTTCTGTGCTTGATCCTAGTGCGTCTAATTCTGAAATTTTCTGCATTTGGAATTCACTTAGATATTCCTTTGCCTGTTTTGTTACTGAGTATGATGCTTTCTTGTTTTCATACTTTGAGACGAGTTTTAACATCGAGTCATCAGAGTTTTTCAGATAGGTATGTAGGCCAATTGGTGGCAATCTTCATTGTTAATTTCGGTTGTAAAAGTCCACGGCCACCATCTTTTCTTGGCAGGTAAATTTGTTCTATAGCTTCCTTAGGGTGGTGCATTCTATGCATTATTAACAATGTTCGTATTTTCCTGTCAAACTTGGTTATTTCAGTAATTGACAAGTTAATGATATTGAAACTGTAAGTCACAACTGGTATGGCTGAAGTATTGATCGCTTCGATCCTGTTTCTTGTATTCAGCTTTGTCTGAAGTATTGCCTTTACCCTGTGTTAACATTCTCTTCTGATACTTTCCCTCATCACTAAACGTTTGATTCCATCCCATTCAAATATCCCAAGGTATTTGTAGCTCTCTGCTGGTTCTAACTTCTTTATGACATTCTGCTGGTCAAGATTAACATTCGATGTTTCTGTCATTTTTCCTTTGATAAAGGTTTCATTTGCACATTTATCGAGGCCAAATTGCATCCTGATGTCATCAATGAATTGCGTAACAATCCCTAGTAAGCCCTGTAGTTGTTGGTCATTTTTGGCAAAGAACATTAAATCATCCATGTAAATGGGATGCTTTATATTTTTATCGAGCAATTTCGAGAGAGGTATTAAGTCTAGTCAAAAGAGGAGTGGTGATAGAGAGTCACCCTGGAAAATCCCACTTGAAATTCTTACATCTCCAGCATTAAGAGATTCAATGTCACTGTTGAAAGTCGGTTTGGTTCTCCACGATCTCTATATTTACAGACAAGAAGTTTCGCAGAGTAGGTGCTATTTTATTCATTTTCAGACATTTCTTACTCCAGCTACGTGGTAGACTATCAAAAGCTTTTTTATTGTCTATCCAGGCTATCAACAAGCTTTAGTGACGCTTGTGGCAATCTTCCAAGTTCATCTTATTCATGAGCAGCTGATCTTTACAACCATAGGACCCATGTTTACATCCTTTTTGCTCATTAGGGAACATGCCACTTTCTATTAAAACATAGGTATATTCAGTCAAGACAGATGTTAGCATTTTGTACATTGTTGTTAAGCAGGTTATGGGTGTATAACTTTTTGGTTCATATGTTTCTTCATTGTTCGGAAGTAGGAATGTTACTCCATTAACACGCCAAGAGGGAATCATACTAGGTTGTTGCAAAACTTTGTTGTAAAGATTTGTTATCAGTTCATGGCTCTCTGGGAAGGCATTCAACCAGGATTTATTATTATTATTGAGTGAGAGAGCAGTGCATGCCATCAAAGTGACACTGGGGTAAAATATACGAAGCCTATTATACCATATCATGACTAGCCATCTGATAAGGATATACCAGACACATGCATCACAACCACATGTGCGCCACATGGTGATCTCATATCAAGATAAACAGCGCATGACATCGCAGGTGGGGCCCAGTTAGAATTTTCTTCAGGTCGAGTAGCCCATCCCGCTCGAAAGGTCCCTGAATAAGGTTTATTTAAGGATGTTCAGCAAAACACCCATGTTTCCAAAGGTGAATTATTCAAACCTCAATAAATTCCTCTCAACACATGGCTATGATGCTCCCCCACAACTTCTGCTCGTGATCAGAGATGCACATATCGTCAGCCACCAAGGGACATGCTCAACTGGTTAAGGTCAAACAACTTACAAGCCAATCTGTGGTATTTAAGCAGAATATTTACTGTAGCTCATGTTGTATACCAAGACAAATCAATGTGCATGATAATGCTTCCAATCAATTAAGATCAGAAACCATGAGAGTCACTGCCTGGTACTGCATCCGGGCATTATTATTATTATTATTATTATTATTATTATTATTATTATTATTATTATTATTATTATTATTGTTGTTGTTGTTGTTGTTGTTGTTGTTGTTGTTGTTGTTGTTGTTGTTGTTCTTCTTCTTCTTTTTCTTCTTCTTTTTCTTCTTCTTCTTCTTCTTCTTCTTCTTCTTCTTCTTCTTATTACTACTACTCCTACTTCTACTACTAGTAGTAGCATTAGTAGTAGTGGTACTGGTAGTAGTAAGAGTTGCAACAGCAGCAGTTACAATATTATGTGTATGGCGGCGTCTCTAACATGTTCAGTTATTTTGCTTTCCATCCAACGTTACCATAAAATTCACATGTCACCCTATGTAATGCCTGAATGCTATCACATAAATAATCATTCAATATATTTTGGTATTAATCAATATTTACACTATAAACATGTGTCTGTTAAAAGCCAGACATCTCACATATATCTAATTGCACCCAGAAATACCTCAATCTGACTTATCGTTTCTGCTTATAAAACATACGCGAGTATTTAGTCCTGAAATCAATAATGACCACTACTCAATAATAAATTATTAAGAATATAGTAGTAATCTTACGGTACAGCAATTTTGATAACATAACTATTCTATCTATGAAACACACTGAAATTTTGATTTTCAGCGTATGTCGAAACTCAGAGCTATGCAAACTTGAGCTGTAGTACAAGATACCTTTTAATCGCTATGTTGCTAAGTTATTTGTTCTGTACACTACAAATATTATGTACACTACAAATATTCCTTTGTACACTACAAATATTCCTTAAACTTCATTATTGTGTATTTAGTTAGTTTCATTTTTATTCGCAAAGAGATCATCCCTGATCAGGTACACTTTGTGAGCTTTATATAAAATGCACTGAAAGCGATAGTCTCACAATTTTCTGTATATTTGTTTTCCTTTTGTTTCCCCTAATATGATAAAATGTGGTTTGTATTTCTTGTACTTCATGTTAGAACTTTAGTGAAGCTCGTACACACATACATACATACATACATACATACATACATACATACATACATATATACATACATACATATAAACATATATACACAGGCATGTGCACGCGCACACACACACAGATAAATACGAGTTGAATGAACACAGAAAACGTAGCAGCACTGAACGTATTTGCCTGGTGTTATGTAACTAATAGCAATTTGATTATATAAGGTTAGCTCCTTATTTTATGCCACTTCGTTCGGTCAATGTACCACCAGAGTCCTACAAAGAACCTTTCCGAACATGTGGGGATAAACTTAAACCAGATTTAACCTATAGAGTCCTACGGGGTTAGAAGCCATCTTGGATTTCTTTCAATCCTTGAACTCTGCAGTCGAACATTTGATGAGATGGACGTTCCTTGCTCGCCAACTGGAAGTTTATTCGTACACATGCGCATTGATCTCCATCTCCTCGAAATTTCCATCTCCCAAAATTCACATGCATCTTTTCAAGATAAAGAAATGTGAGATCGAACCTCGGAATTATTTCTTTAACTTATCAATTTCTTATGCATTCAATGATTGGCTTCCTTATGGGGGATGCCTGAAATGTCTAACTGAATTTATGCATCATCAAAAAAAAAACCATTCATTTGAAAATAGAAATAAGTGCAAGAAAAGAGAAAAAAAACGTAAAAAAAAAGAAAGGAAAAAAGATGTGCGGAGACAAACTTTATCGTCTGCATGGATACCAATTTTAGCGTCTATCAATAAATCTAAATTCATGTCTCACACTGATTTTCAGACTTTCAAATGTCTTCTCTTTAGTCTGGAATGTATCCAGCTTCAGGCATTTTTTTCCAGTTTTTTCTCCATATAATCATTATAATCTGACTATACTGATCAACTAAAATACGTAAATAAGTAAATAGATGAATAAATATATAATATAAGCTAGTTTATGATATGTATGATACTGTAATTTAAATTGCGTTTTACTTCAGAACTATAATTATTTCGTCTTATATAATATTTCCACCTCCAAAGTATTGGACCATCAAAAAACATCAATTATATCGCACCAATTCGTTGCCTAAAATAAATTATAAACTGCACGGCGTAATACTCAATGTAAATAAGTAATGCCTGGTACTCAGATGACACTTTGAATATACTCATGGTTCATCTGATTACGAGTCTCATTTAGTCAAATGTAAGTTGATTATATACTATCTACAAAGTCTGTAAATTCAGAAGTCCTGCATAAATTTTTAGTTATTTTATTGATATGAACTCCCCCAAGGCGAGATTTGAAGATGGTGTTTAATGACCCGGTGTGTGTTACACCTATGACTCGAACTGGCTTCTGAGAACAGTAAGAAGAAATATCAAAACATTCTCTGAGAAGAGTCTGGATTTTTTTTTCGTTACAACACAATGGACACTGCTGAAGGTATACACGGGTCAGGTGGTCATGTTACGACGAGTGAGAAATTCCATATATAATCGAAGAGTAATGAACAACTCCTCTTTCAAGGTGGGGGTTGTCGTTCATTTTCGTATAATTTCCGTATAGACAATAAAGCTCAAAAACGCCACGGTTGCTCCAAGGCTATAGCAGAAGACATGTACTCAAGGTACTGCACGGTGGAATCGAACCGGAAATCACGAAACTGTAATCAATACTTTCTGTCTGAATTCACTTTTAGATCATAGATATGGAAAAGTCGTGACGCAATATGACATTTCTACGAGCTTACTTCATATTATTAATTTCTTTAATTTATGTCATTGATTCCACCCACTTCGTTGTGTCGATAAACTTCTAGAATTAATAGAAAATCAATATTATCAATATGTATGGAATAAGAGTTCCGAAAATTACCCAAGCTGAAGTTCTAGACTGTGCTATGATATAACATAATCACAGATGTTCAAATTGTGATGCAACAGACAGTCATTAATAAAAGCAGATGACCTTTATATTAGGCTCCATTATGCACATTCGCTTTCTCAAATATAACTACTATGAAGGTTAATTTCTAGTTTTCGTACATACACAAACACCTATATACGAACATACATAGTGCACACACACACACACACACGCGGACAGACGCACACGCAAATAAATACTTATACATATATACACAAGCACACACACAATATATATATATATATATATATATATATATATATATATATATATGTGTGTGTGTGTGTGTGTGTGTGTGTGTGTGTGTGTATACGACCAGCTACTGCCTTCCCACACGTATGACAGATTTCTTTTTCCGTCTCTTTCCATAACTGTTTGCTATCTGTTAAGATTTAAAATGTTTGTCAACGATGCTACCTTTATATATATAACGATATCATCGATGACAAACATATATATATATATATATATATATATATATATATGCCCATATTATTATCTTTCCATTTCTTGTCTAGTGTCTATATATATATATACAAACACACACACTATAGACATAAATAATGGGATATAAGCGTTTATATATTTATTTATTTATTTATTATAGCCTTGCAACTGCTTCAGATATACATTGGCGTGCGTTCAACTTTATGAAGCGATAGGTTAATCGACTAAGAACATAGAGAGCGTCCCAAGGAATAATATCTTTTTCAGAACAGAAACAAATCAACTGCTAAAAAAAGGAAGAAAATGAAAGAGAGAGGATGCAATTTGCTCAGCGTGGAATTTATATGGAACTAGGTCGCCTGTTTTCAGCTATCAACTTTTAAGCTATTGTTCCCTCAGACCACGGGTGAAGCATATTGACATCGAATAAAGAATTTGATACTCGACAACCACTTTATGATCCGTAGCTGGCTATTGTCGTTTACTATTATATATTTTAGAAACTATGTTTGATCAGAAACAGGCTTGTGGTGTTTACGGCTATACTTCTGGAAGCGACGTAAAGTGATTGAAGTATAGAAACGAAAAAGTAGCTATGGTGCCCTTAATTGTTTTATGCCTTGAAGCATCAAAGTTTATCTCCTTATTTCCTAGGAATTCAAATAAGTACAGATCAGTTAACAGAAATAGTTAGGTTTAGTAATGAAGGTTTATGATTAAATAAACTATAACATCACCACTTATACTACATTCATCTTGAATTAAAGAACTTCTTATCGTTGTTATAGTTGCAAGAAGAAGAGTGATATATATCATTCTAAAATAGGATGATATAGTTAATTATACAAGTTGTAGGTGAAAAAGGTAAGCCCAAAGTGGAATCAGCAAATCTTGAGGAAAACAAAAGCGATAAAATAAGAACAAGAGCACTTAGAGAGCGCAAACCTTCGCCAAGGCAACATCAACGTCATCTCAACGATTAGTGAGAGATGATTTTTAAAAGACATGGATATGATGCACTCCGACTACTTCTGCTGATCAGTGATGCCCATATTATCATTACTATTGTTATTATTATTTTCATTATCATCTGCTTTCAATTCTGTTTCCATTACTTGTCTAGTGTCTTCCTGGCACCTGGGACAGAGAAAACCACTGTATACATTGGTAGGCAATTAAAATAAACATACCAGGTTGTTCATTTTCAAAGTCATATGATGGAGGAAAAGGGGAAGAATGATAGAGAGAAAAAAAGGAAAATAAAGAAAATAAGAAAGTAAACAAAGAAAATAAAGGAGAAAATAGCAAGAAAATTCAACGCGACAACGCTCATCTGACTACGTGTGACGTGCCAGTTGAGACAATCTTTCGCACTTCCTGCATGGACGGTAAGTTAGGTATCATTCGTAATTTATTTCCAGCTCCTTTTTTTATCATTCCAAGTGTTCCTACAATCACTGGTATTGTAACCGTCTTGAGATGCCACTTCTTTGCGATTTCGATTAGCAAATCTTTAATATTTTCTGAGCTTATTAAATACTTTTGTCAAGATATGGTTACAAGGTATGCTCATGTCAATCAATAAATACACTTTAGTATTTTGGTCTTTCGGCACGATATCTGGTTTATTTACTTTGATGGTCCGGTCTGTACATTCTGGGAAGTCTCAAAAAATCGTTATATTTTCACTCTCAGTTACAGCCTCAGGGTGGTGCTTGTACCATTTGTCAGTAGTTTTGATTTTATAATGCCGACACATTATCGAATGTAGATATTGGTCAACTCTGTCATGTCTCGATATATACTGCACAGGTGCTAAAACCTTACACCCGGAGATTAGGTGGTTCAACGTTTCAATCCTATCGTTGCAGTATCCTCACTGTGGGTCTACAACATTTTTCATCACACTGGTTTCATAGTTTCGGGTCAATAAGCCCTGATCTTGAGCAGCCAAGATAAAGCCTTCAATCTCTGCCTTTAGCCCTGAGCTCCGTAGCCATTGATGGGTGTACTTCTGGTCTATATCAGCTTGTTTGCTGCGGGCCAAATATTTGCCATGCGAAGGTTTTTGTTCCCACCTATCAACCAATTGTTCTAACGCATTTTGCCTTGCTATTGATTTCATCTTCTTTGCAACTACAGTTGCTGCTCTTCCTTCATGCTGTTCAACCGGAGTATTATGCATAAACTCACTTGTAAATATTTTACTCTCCTTCATAACAGAATGAAGCTTCTTACATCTTTCATAGCTTTCAACGATCTTACGAATCCAGTCGTTAGTTGTTTCAAGGTATTTTGCCAGTCCAATTGTGGTGGTTTTGTAAGAGATTTCCGATTGGATCAAGCCTCGAAATCCTTGAGCTCTGGGTAGATAAAAACGATCTTCGTCTGCCTTCGTGTGGTGCATCTTATTGCAAGTCAGCAGCTTACAATCTTCCTTATTTCGGTCATATTCCAGTTCAACATTATTATTATTATTATTATTATTATTATTATTATTATTATTATTATTATTATTATTATTATTATTATTAAGGAAGCAAACTGGCGGAGTTGTTAGTTCACTGGATGAGATGCCGCTAAGCATTTTATATTTATGTTCTGTGTTCAAATTCCGCTGAGGTCGACTTTACTTATTATCCTTTCGTGGTCGATAAACGCTGGGGTCAAAGTAATCGACTACTCCCCTCTCTCAAAATTTCAGGCCTTGCACTTTTAGTAGAAATGATGATGATGATCATCATCGTCGTCGTCGTCGTCGTCGTCGTCGTCGTCGTCATCGTCATCATCAGCATCATCACGATTAGGGCTAGAATGTGTAAAAGAATAAAAGTGTAATAGAATTATTGTTGTTGTTATACATCATTATCTTCGAAAATAAATATTACTTGATATATATATATATACATATATATATATATATATATATATATATATATATAGCATTTGATCCTTGTTTATAGGAATTAGCTGAGTATAGCAGACGTTGTCTTGATGTATCTACTTTCCACTTTCGTGTATCATTTTAATCTCTCATAATCTCTAATGACATATGTTCACTGACTATTAACATACAATGCAATATTGCTAATTGGAGTAATATCATTCTGAAATCCCTACTGGAAGATAATTGTACTTTTCAAGATAAATTGCGCTATTGCATTCAATAAACTATGCCACCATTTCCTGACAACGCATACACCACACACATACACACACAACACACACACAACTTGAAGGAAATAACAACAATAACAACATGAACACAGGAAAAGGTGATTTTTATCTTTGTATATCATGCTTCAATGAATGAACTATTTTTTCAGACTATAAATCTATAATTTACAGACATATATTGCTAAAACACATTTACTCCTCAATGACTAACTGTATACGCCTGAATAACATTAACAGCCATTAATTTATATGGTAGCATAGGAAGCAAAATTGATTGCGTTTATGAAAAATCAACTTCAATTGCTATTGCTTTTACAACTTTGCCAAACTGTTGCAAATATCCAGTGTAAAATACAGTTTTGCAATTTATACAGTTGTATCATAGTATTCTTTCAAAGTTTCTTCTTAGTCTTAATACATTAGACTTTTTTTTCTTTTTTTTCAGAAAATTATCATTGGATACTATACCAAGGAACTTAAAATTAAAATCGATGAGCAATTTTAAAGTTATAGGCACATGGATTTTCGATTATTGGTGTCTTTTTCATTTGAGAAAATAAGAGGTTAGAAATTTAATATTTTAGAGTTCATGTGATCTTTGAAGTATTGAGAGTACTAAGTAACAATATTTACTTAACTGAATGGAGACACCGAGCCAGGTTCTGAAATAGCTGAATATATACGGTGTTTTCTTTGCAATTACTGATATAAAAACGTGTATGCTTTCCCTATTTTCTTCTACTTCCCAACCGTAGAATATGTCTCACCATCACTGCTCTCTTGCAGTTCAACTCCACCTTGAGTACACTCGGTATATCTTTTTTCAAATATATTCGATTTTATTAATCCTGATTCAGAAAATAACATACACATGATTTGTAGGTGTAAACAGCATCCGTTTTCTTAAGCCAACACCAGCAATGGTTTTGAAAATTTTCCTTCCATTACTTTCAAACTATGCGCGACCGAGCCAGTTCCTATAATCCCCCAACTCTATAACGTTTCCAAACATAAACTTGAAAACAAGCTGCGGTGTATTTTATTGTCATTATCTGTATGTCCAATATCAGTCTATCGCATTCACTGCCTTATCAGAAATGTCTCAGATTTTGTTTGTTTCTTTCTTTCTCTCTTTCTTTCTTTACTCCGCCCCATCCCATTCAATAGCTGATGCCTGTGTGGATTTTGTGAATACATGTCTATTACATACCTACTTGCTTATAGCTCTCAGCGGATGTTTTGTTTAAAATAAATATTTTGATGTAAGTAATGTTGCAAATATTTAGACCGTGTCTGGTAAAGGAATACCCTGCTGAAACTGAAAACCAGCTGGCTATGTGCGCCATTGGTCCGTCTAATCTGCATCGCTTATCCTACCACATCGCCCTAACGAGACTTATTGTGATGGAAACCTCTGTGTGTCAAACCTTATGTGTTCTAGACCTTGATTACAGAGATGTACTTGTAGAGAAAGTGACCAGATCTGAGATCGTGTGCTGGAACGAAAACAATTGCAGAGAGATTGGCCTATAATTTTTGGCATCTGCTCTAGTTTCTCCTTCATGGATTGGGCATATTATTTCCTCCTTCAGTTTGATTGGCAGCTTGCCACTTGCAAGGAACCTCAGGAAGAGAATCTCTAGTGGTTTTGCCAGGGCACATTTGCACAATTTGAAGAGGATTGCTGGGAAACCGAATTACAACAAATTAGAAATAAATAACCTGCCTAGAGGACATAATTCTTATAGGATTATTACATATCTTCATTTTATTTCAAAATGCGGTATGTAGGTATGTCATATGTGTTATGTAACGTCAATAACCAGTGTGTGTGTGTATCTGTGTGTGTTTGTGTGTGTGTATAACTGTAATTAATATTGCTATAAGCATTACTTAATATTATTTTGCATTCGTTCTATATTTATATCTACAGAAGATCAGTTTCCATTTTTTTGCTGCTTACCTTCACAGTAGAAACTATAGAAGATTACTTTCCTGTTATTTCCAGCATACCTTCAGAATAGAAACCGTAACTTAGATTTCCCTCCGAACTTTTTTCTTTGCTTCACTTATTCCACATCAGAATTTATGATGTCAGCTCTCAATTTCATTTCTCACTTCAGTATATTTGTACAAATTTTCATTCGAAAATACCAATTTTCCCTAAACATAGGAAGAAACAAATTCAGTGGGGCACTCTTCCGTGGGTATGCCATATGTGTAATATAACGACACACATTACATGTGTGTTGTTGTTGCTGTTGTCATTATTGTTGTGTGTGTGTGTGTGTGTATGTATGTGTGTGCATGTGCGCGCGCGCCAGTATAAGTGTAGTAATCTCTATTACTTTGTATTGCTATAAGAAAAAGAGGAACTGATGTTGAGGGTTATCTAAGTATAAAATTATTTGCCTCGACAATCGAAAAAGGTTACTCTGTGCATCTGAGTCACTGTTCCTTTTGGGGGCTGCTTCTTCATGAAATAAGAGAATCGACTTCCTTCTCGTTCCTAAGAACGATTGATGGCCAAACTGTTCATACTTATAGAGAAACCTGTTTAGCCGTATTAAATCTGTCAGAAGATGACAGTCAGTGGGATAGGAGAATGGCTGAGGCTTCAGTGCCAAACACACCTATTTCTTTAAAAGATCTTTTTGCAATTCTTCTCCTCAATTATGAAGTAAATTATCCATTTGCTTTGTGGCACAAATATAAAAGTGATTTATCAGAAGAGTAAAAATATCAATCACAATTAAGATTTCTCCAAGAGGAAAATAGCATTCAACGATGACACACATAATTCTGCATAGGTTGATATTGAAGATCCCGTTGTCTCAATTGGAGGGGAGGAGCTCAGCAAGTTTGTCTTATCTGAAACCCATCGAAAAGAGGTGAATAATTTGATCTCAGAAGTTTTGCGAGAAACTTCATATCATATTGATTCATTATCAAAATTCATTGAAGAAAATGTCCCGAAAGTTTTGCCAGACCGATAACTTGTATATACAACTATCATTGACCAAATGACTCATAAGAGAGGAGGATTATATTTTTTAGACGCACCAGGAGAAACTGGAAAAATTTTGTTAGGAATTTAGTGCTAGCCAAAATCCGGCAGAAAAAGGAAATAGTCTATATACATACACACACACACACACACATACACACACATACCCCCCCCCACACATATATATATATATATATATATATATATATATATATATATATATATATATACATATACGTATTTATATATGTATTTGTGTGATTTGTCTCTGTGCGTGTGTTTACAACTTTTAAATGTGACAGTGGAACACATATTCCGTATTTGAAATGACTCCTGATACAATCTCAAATTTCATATTGAAAGGGAAGATACTTGAAATGGTTTCGGGAGAATAAGTCTCTCCTCACCTTTTAGAATATTTGGTGGTAATGTACAAGAAATCAGGAAAAAATACAGTATCTGTGAATATACGTACTGTGGTAAGGGTATTTAATTGTAAATCTACGTTACGCACCTTGGTTTGCCAATGTTTATTAAGCCTGAAAACGCTAGTTCGATTCTATACACGACAATGTGGATTACTATCTCTATAAGTAGGGTTTCACTGTTCAATGATATTGAATATCAGTAACTATAATAGCATGTATATTTCTTTTTTTGTACGTTTTAATAGATTCTCTCTCTCTCACTCTCTCTCTCTCTTTCACACACACACACACACACACACACACACACACACACATACACACACACAAACACACACACACACATACACACACACACACACACATACAATTACCTACTTAAATATATATATGGGTGAGTGTGCATCACAGAAATTATATGAATCTCCGCATAGAATAATCACGTTTTACACCCCAAATCTAGAAGCTCATTAGAACATGAATTTCTAGGTTGATTTGTATTCAGAGGAGTGTATAAGTAATAATTCTAAATTCTGTTAAACACATATTCGTACATTCAGGCATTTATATTCTTCATTTTGGCATTTTCGTTACTTTCTCAGCGAATTTCAGCATTTCCTTAATGCATATGCGATTTGAGTTGCGCTTCATTGCTTGTAAGACGTTTTCCTTAGTGTCTCATATTTTCTAGTTTGTGTTATCTCTCCCTTTCTCTCTCTTTCTCTTCAACACGTATCGTTAGCTTAGATTGTTATCACTAACATTTTTCTCGGGCAAAAATAGATATATAAATCATCATGGTACAATGCTGAGGCTCCAGCACCCTTATCTCTCTCAACTGTTCTCTCTCTAATGTTTTGTCTTTTTTTCTGTAGCATTCAAATTCCTGCAGAGTGAGATAAATTAAACTAAATCAATATCTTCAGCGTTTGATAAATAAAATAAATAAATTTCCTTATCAAGTTTAAAAAAAAGACGAACTCCTAAACAACTTAATGTTATTAAAGGAGAAATAATAAATAACATTTATAAAGTGAGACGAAACTGATGAGTGGAAAAAATTCACATTTTTCCAGTGGTGGCTATTATGGCCGAAAGTTCTCTTTCGAGCAATCGAATTAACGAAGACCTGAAGTGATATCTATTACAAAGATCAATGGCACAAATATAGATGAAGAGAAAATGAATATATTGGCTCTCATTACTGCGGCAAACTCTAATTAAATTTATCTGACATTATCGTGAAGTGAGTGAAGAGATAGGGAAAGAATTTATTAATTGTCAATTGAAAGATTTGAGAGATTCCGTAGAAACCCAAAAGAGACAAGCTGATCCCGCGAAGCATATTCGAACATAGAAAGAAACTGCTATGTCTAGTTCTCTTGTTACCACCGTAATCATCAGTACAAATAAGGGAACTAAACAAAGGGAACTTCCTGCTTTATTCTCAGTGAAGCAGTTAACAGACTACGGAAAGTTCCTTCGGGACTCTTTCTCTGTCGCTTTACTTTTGGGTATATCAAATGCAAATAAATTATTTTCGCATACACAGCAAACATTTTATTATTCGTATCTTATTTGCCATTCACACTATTTTACATACACGCACGCACACTTAAACAAACACACATAATTACACACATATACAAACGCGTGCGTAAATATATATATATATATATATA
>NC_068982.1:18156948-18162576 GCF_001194135.2 Octopus bimaculoides
ATATATATGTATATATATATATGTATATATATATATATATATATATCATGGTTGAGTGGTTAGAGCGTCAGGCCCACAGTCATGAAGTAGTGAGTTCGATTCCCAGACCGGGCTACGTGTTGTGTTCTTGAGCAAGACACTTTGTTTTACGTTGCTTCAGTTCACTCACCTATAGAAATGAGTTGTGATATCACTGACGCCAAGCGGTATCGGTTTTTGCCTTTCCCTTGGATAACAACGGTGAGGTGGAAAGGGGAAGGTGGTATGCCTGGGCGTCTGCTGGACTTCTATAAACAACCTTGCCCGTACTTGTGTGCATATATACGTCTGTATGAGTGCATGACTGTTTGCATCCACACACAACGACTGCACAAATACACGTTTATTACGGTAGCATTTAGCTTACGCATGTTTCTTTCCCCAATCTGTCTTATATTACCGTACTGTAACTGCTTCGGTGAGCGTAATCTTACGCATTTTACTACTCTAAACTTACGTTTTTTTCTGTGTTCCAGGTACTAGAAATATACAGATTGGCGCTTTTGGCAAAATGGTTTACCATTGAGAATACCTTAGTCCAAAATGCCTTTTACTGTAGTGGAATGTTTTCCTTAAATTACTCTTCACACCTAGAGACAAAGATATTTTGAGTATCCATGACATACGCAGAGATACATCATTTAGCCTTGATCGATTCAATGAACTTTATTGATTCCCTTGATATTGTGTCGTTCGTTTTGATATGCTTCATCAATAATTTCACATATTTATAACCTTTATTTTCACAGGCAGCTTTAAAGAAGGAAATTGAAATTTAGAGACCAGTGAAAGCAACACAATATAAGTTACTTATCAAAAATAATAAGATTTTTTATTTATTTATTTATCATTTAACTCATGTGAGACAATATAACGTGATAGATAATTTGATTACTGACAGATAAGTCAGAAATAGAAATCCCTGTGAGGGATTGTTTTACTGTTCCCGTTTCCTGTTGAATGTACAACAGTAGGTATTAATCTCCCAAAATAAATGACAACTCAATTTGCTCTGGCGCATGCCGTCATTGCCGGCTGAAAAACAGGAGATGAGATTGGACAAGGAAAAAGTACGACTATGAGCTAAACTGAATAAGAACTAATGTGTTAATATACTTTTGGGAATTTCGAAGCCCAGTATAGTCGAATGATAAAAAGTTCTAAACATGGTATTCTGAGAGTGAACAAAGCATTTTGGGATTATGAATAAGTTGGTATCATAATAGCACGGAAATGAAAGATGGAAAACATTTTCCCTGTATTTAAGTTGCAAAGGTGTCTTTTCTGATATCACAGAACTTAATTTAATTTCATGCGACGGAGATTATGCAAACTATAAACACATGCACACCTGTATATATCATTTTTTCACACACACACACACACACACACACACACACACACACACACACACACACACACACACACACACACACACACACACACACACACACACACACACACACACACATGCACACACATACACACAAATATATGTGCATTTATGCATAAGGGTGAAGGTTATGCAATCATTTTGTTTTTGTCAACCTTAATGATAAGTAGAAGTGAATAATAAACTTTCTTCAAACGCATTAAGCGAATCATGCAACTGAAGTGAAACCATAGAGAGTTCTATGATCTAAGCTCTGGACAAATTATAGAATTTTCGAATATTTATATTTTTAAACGGACTTGTGTCGCGGTTGTGGTTGGGGTTAGAAGTGCCATAAATATATAGTTAACAATCCTTGATTTTCATCTTGTGGCTGATGAATCAACGCTTCTATACTGAATATATTAACATTATAATGTACAAGCGCACTACATATTATGTTATTCATTGACAATACAATGAATTCGTGTAACTTTTAATATTTTTCTGTCCACTAAATCTATTTGTATAGATGTTTCTTCTTGAAAATAATTGGAACATGTAATCCATTTGCCAGAACGGAGTTGCATTCATTCTTCTTAAACATAGTGTGCTAATCGTTTATAATATAGTCAATACACAATATTCTATTTTCAATGGCAAACAAATTATGGAACTTAACGATATACTTATTGAATAATTATTGAGTAAATTCTAAGGAGTTTTCTATTACTTGAAAATGTATATAATCAGTAACAGCATAAAGCATCTATCTCCTCATTGCTGTTAGAAAGAAAGAAATATAGTGCCTATATTCACGCAGTGTCATTCCCTATTGAAATATATTTATACGTTATCAGTGAAGCACATGGAATATCATATTAATCCGTTTACTAAATTTATATTATGATGGTAATGTCTTCAGCATTCAAGCGCCATTTCATAAGCCATTAGGAGAATATCAACTAATAACATAACAGAATAGGCATGGTATTTATTTCCCTTTATATATATCTATTTCTCTCCGGAATAACTTCTCCATATCTCTTACATGACAAGTGAAGATTAACGACATAGTTTGTATATAAGGAAGATCACGCATTCACAAACCTCTTTTACTGAGGAAATTCTGATGAATATAAATCAAGTAATATAATTCGCAAAATGCACATTAAAATATTTAAATGTTTTCCCCCTCAAATTGCTTCGGAATAACAAAGTAATTTCCACCCAATTACACTACATTTGAAGCAAGCGAAAGCAAACTGACATGAATATTTCATAATTATATGAAAAATCATTTGAAAAATACAATTGAATTAAATGTTATATTTGATGGCTCTGTATGAATTTTGTTTTCATTACAGAATTCTAGTCGATAATTATTATATGTGAAGCGAAAACAAAATTATATGAATGTGCGTGTCGTTTAAATAATTTATTTATGTTCATTATATAAATTAGTGCTATCAGGATACATAAACGAATGTATGAAAACTGATAAAAAATAAACAATGCAATATCTTCGATGTTTTGACTCTGACAAATATCTGAATTTGCGGACCATTTACTGCAATAAACAGCATGATAGCGATATTGCATTATAACTTGAAGGATAGATCTGCACAAAAATGTGATTGAAAACTAATTTGCTCAACGTTAAACCTTGAAAAGTGCAAGATATTTTAAATTGCAAAGTTACCAAATTTGAAAATACGTTTAGAAACAATTTGTTTTGCGTTCCTTGTATTTAAATGTATATTTGAAGCACACGGATATATAGGATAAATAATTGACGAGCTTCTTCAACGATTATATCTACGTGATAGAATATCAATATTTACTATCGCAGTATTTGTAATTATTGGTCGATAAATGGGATAGAAACATATTTCCATCCAAAATATATATCGAGAAGAGCTTGCAATTCTTTGTGATGCATGCATATACATGTATACCTTAAGTTTTGCAAGACGAATCCCACGAAAATGCCAAGGTGTCTAATGCATCCAAAATGATGATTCAGTCATTAATAGAAATGGAATTGCATTTATGAAAGGTAATCACCACTGTGTTGGTGGCATATTTGTTTGGCATTTTTGCATATTGTAGTGAAACGAAAGGAGACATATGATAAAAAAGCAATTTCTGGCATCCTCCATGGGTGTGAAGGTTATGTAAATCGATGGTAAAAAGGTGCGCTTGTCGTCTGTTACAGCTGTTTCTAGAAAGGTTGTACAATTGTTGCAGTTTGCTGCATGTTGACCGTGCAAGCGGAGAGAGAGAGAAAGAGAGAGAGAGAGAGAGAGAGCGAGAGAGAGAGAGAGAGAGAGAGAGAGAGATAGAGAGAGAGAGAGAGAGAGAGAGTGTGTGTGTGTGTTAGAAATAAGAAAAAGAGTGATATGAAATTCACATGTTAATACAACAGACGTATTGTAGGCTTACGAGTTTTTTTCTCCATTTTACGGGACAATCCATCAATAAATATGAATCGTATACAACAAACCGGGAATTCATAGTTAAGGCAATTTTAACAAACATGTGAGGAATGGAGTGTTTATGTAATTTTAGTCATGATTAAAAAAAAAAACATATACTTCTTGTTCAATCAAATGTTAGCTTGTAGTTTATTAGATGTAGTCTCCTAAACCTAGACGCTTCTGCTACTACCATTTACAGCGCAATATACTAAGATTGTTACAAATACAATATATGCTATGGTATAAATTTGTATAGTCTCTTAATAATAAATCTGAAATACAAAATACAATAAAGTTTTCGAAATGTGACTTCTCAAAAAATATTTATTCAATTACATAAATTATACATGCTATAAATGAATATACAGTATATATTCAAATAAGTTTTATTTAAGAAGATCATTCATGCCTTGGGATAAATTTTAGAATCAGAAGAATAATTTATTTCAATAATATTTTTGGTTATTAACGTACAGCAAACTTGTTATATAAGTCTGTTTGTTAGTCTGTTCCTTCGTTCGTCTAACTATCTATCTCTCTATCTATCTATCTATCTATCTATCTATCTATCTATCTATCTATCTATCTATCTATCTATCTATCTATCTATCTATCTATCTATCTATCTATCCATCTATCTATCTTTCCATCTATTGATCTACCTATCTGTGTGTGTGTCTGTCTATAGAGTGATAGATAGGTAGGCAGATATATATAAATATACAGTATATATTGGGTCATCCGATAAATAATGCTGTTTTTGTGCTTATTTTATTTTTTTTTAATGAAGATAAACGAAGTTCTTTTTTAAACTAAAGTACACTCTCCCTCATTTTCCACAATGCACTTCTATCTACCTAGTAGACGTGCAAGTCCCCTCTTTCAAAATTCACTTGTCCGTGACGAAAAATACTCCACTACTGTTTTGACGTCATCTACAGGACTCCTATTTTTTCCGTCCAAATGGTTTTGAAGAGTACAGAATAAATAACAATCAGATGGAGCAATGTCTGGAGAATATGATGTTTGGGGCATCGTTTCCCATTCTAACTGCTCCAACCTTTAGAATGTCATTCTCTCGCTATGTGACTGTGCATTATCCTTATGGAAGAACACCGTTCGTCTTGAAACCAAAGATGGTCGTTTTTCTTCTAGCGTTGACTTGAATTACTGATTGAATGACCAAATGTAAGCTTCTCTGCTAGTTCCTCAACAGTCACGAAGGGATTTTGCTCCACCAAGGTTTGCAGGACGTCCTTGTCGTATTCTACAAAGCTTCCAGGACGAGACTCGTCTTCTAGGCTGTAGTTTCCCGCTCAGAATATCTGGGACCACCATTGACACTGGCTTACGCAAACTCTCTGATCCTCATATACTGCATTAATATTCCTCGCACTTTTCCTTGAATTGTTTCCTTTATTAAACTCATAAAGCAAAATATGCCGAATATGTTCCTTTCCCACTTCCATTATAACTTTTATAAAATAAGAGTTAAAATCGAACTGAACTCTTTAGAACTTGCAATAAGAATAAGTAGAAGGTACAATTACTACCTACTTTTATAGCAAGTTGATGTAGGTAGCTTATCCAGCCCTTCTTCGAATTTTAGCTCAGGCAATTGAAAAAAACTGCATTATATATGGGATGAGCAAGAATTGATTACTTCACAATGTCCCTTAAAAAACAAATTTAAATTGCGAAAACGACAGCCATACAATATATATATATATATATATA
>NC_068982.1:18163637-18166234 GCF_001194135.2 Octopus bimaculoides
TATAATATTTATATGAGGAAACATTTCTACTGATGAAGACTATAAATCAAGGTTTTTCCCCTGGTTTTCCATTTTGTTTTGTTTTCCTGTTACTTCTTTCATAATGTACGAAATATGTATTGAAAATTCCTTATTGTTGAGCGTCTTTCATGTTCTTTGATCCAATATTATATTTGAAACGAAAGGAATTGCATAGTGCTAGTTATTCCTGCGTACACATAATTTTATATTCACTTTTAATATTGCTTTTCACTTAATCATATGTTATTACGTATCAAAAGAGATAGACGCCTATTTGTAAATATACTTAAACCGAAATTGAATTATGCATAGTAGTGGGTATATAAAAGAGCACATAAATGAAAATATAACTAAATATATAAATGATTTACAGAAACTCTTGACATCAAAGAAACTCGATGAAAACAGAAAACAAGACATGAATATAACAGAACAAGATGTCCAAAATTGCTGACAAAATCACAGGCTACGACCAACATTCGGCGTCATTGAAAACATACATTGAAGTATATTTGAAGATGAGGAAAGAGTAGGAGGAAATGTACTGAGTGTTCGATTGCAGGGATATGGGAAAAGAAATATATGGTGGTGGACAGTTTGGATTATAACACGTACAGTGTCCTATCATTGAAGCGGAGTAAAAATGTAACAAATAGCGCATAGAAATATGAGTGGTAAACAATATAATGCAGATGTAACAACGATAATAAATTAATATCAAAACAGAGAAGAAGCACTCTGTAGGATGGTGGTGAGGACAAGGTGAACGTAAAAAGCAATCGGAAGACATTTTATATATAAACATCTACATGCGTAGCAACATGAATACATACACACATATCCATACATATAGAGTATGCATGTATGTATGTATGTATGTATGTATGTATGTATGTATGTATGTATGTATGTATGTATGTATGTACGTATGAGTATGTATGTATGAATGTATAGGAATTATGTCTAAAGAGAGGGAAAAACAATAACATATTATTCTTTTATTCTTTTATTTGTTTCTGTCATTTGACTGCGGCCATTCTGGAGCACCGCCTTTACTCGAACAAATCGACCCAGGGCGTATTTTTTGTTAGCTCAGTGCCTATTCAATCTTTTTTGCCCAACATCGGTTGTCAAGCGATGTTGGGGGACAAACAGAGACATACAAACACATACACAAATACACACACACATTTATATGCGACGGGCTTCTTTCAGTTTCTGTCTACCAAATTCAGTCACAAGGCGTTGGTCGGCCCGAGGCTATAGTATAAGACACTTGCCCAAGTTGCCATGCAGTGGGACTGAACCTTGAACCTGTACTTTCTATTCATAATTATCCGTCAGTTGACTTTTATCCAGGAGATTGATTGTTACTTTATAAAGAAATACGTCTATCTTAATATACTATCATGAAACATATCGATAGCAAAGAAGAAGATATATGAGTGGGTGTAGTTTAAAAAGCTAAAATAAAGGCGCCATGATATAATATTATTTCGGAAAAATTTTATAATTTTTCATTTTATAACAGCTGCGTTACGTATATGCAAATTTAATTTTAACTCTTCGAGCAAAGATGGATTCTATTGCATTGTATAATCGATACAATGGTGATTTCTGTTACCTTGAGAATGAATTACATCATTATCGTACACTCTAAAAAAAAAAAATTAAAAAAAAAAAAATTCCAAAATGTATGTTTATAGTTTTATATTCTGAAACTTGAATGCTGAATGTACTAAATTATATTGTGATAATAATTCTACGAAGTAAATTCTGGAAGTTTTGCTAGTAGACAGTAAAAAAAAAAACGAAAAACAAAACACTTAAAATATATTTAGAGAATATTATATATTATTTTCTAAGAAAATAGACTTGGAAACTCTTGTTCTTTCAGATCACCTTCAAATATAATAAGGATAAATATAAAATATTTGAACACCATGTTTCACTCTTTGTTTTATAAAAAGCTAATTTGAACATATTATCAATTAACGTTAAAATGATACCCTTCGTACAAATTTGTCTTCATTTAATATGCATAGAGAAAATGCTACAAATATATTTGTCTCTCCAATGCATTTATAAACATTAGAACTTCAAAAGCAATTATATATTCAACGATATTAAATGTCTCTGTTATGAAACAACACTTCAAAGGCTATATTGAACGTTTATGTAGTGATATATCTTCATTAATATGGCTGTCTTCTATTATAGCTTATAGTAAGGCGATATCAAAACAACAAGAGACCAACAAAATTCTATTCAGCACATATTTATTCACTACTTCTATGTTATTTTATAAACAATTATAGACTGGCAGATGTTTTAATGTGAAATACATACAACTGATAATAGTTTTTGTTAAATCTGCGATACATTTTCCAGGATGAGAAAATATATGGCATGAGACAGTTATTGACTCTGAAATGTATTTCTAAAACAGTAAGTGAAAACTTAATCCGTCAAATTGAAATTGGAAACCTAGACATAGAAGATACATTGATGTCAAGGTATTCTACGTTATACATTTTTTAAAAATAATACAATTGTGTTTTAAGATCAGGTGTGTC
>NC_068982.1:18166946-18168826 GCF_001194135.2 Octopus bimaculoides
TGTGTGTGTGTGTGTGTGTGTGTGTGTGTGTGTGTGTGTGTGCGTGCGTATGTTTGTGTGTCTGTGTCTCCCCACCATCGCTTGACAACCGATGGTGGTGTGTTTACGTCCCCGTAATCCACCGGTTCGGCAAAAGAGACCGATAGAATAAGTACTAGGCTTACAAAGAATAAGTCCTGGGGTCGATGTGCTCGACTAAAGGCAGTGCTCCAGCATGGCCGCAGTCAAATGACTGAAACAAGTAAAAGAGTAAAAGAGTAAAGAGTATGTGATTAATCGTGTGACACTGTATTTTACAGTGTGAATAAGTATAATTTAAGAAGTATTCTTTCACTTCAGTCGCACACCTTACGATGCTGGTTAAGTTATTTATAAGTGTCACAGCATTTAGAAATTCATTTACAAAAGTAATGAAATTTTACCTTTTGGTAATGAGTGATGAGTTTTCATTTTAAGACAATAAACAATGTATTTCAAGTTATTTATAGAAATTTAGTTAACTGATGATCGGCATAAGTAGAAAGATATGTCTCGTAATAATCCCATTATATTTATCTGCACAAAAACCGGATTTTTCGGAGGGGGCAAGTCGATTACGTCGACCCCTGTGTTCAACTGGTACTTATTTTAATGACCTCGAAGGGATGAAAGATTAAGTCGACCTCGGCGGAATTTGAACTTAGAACGAAGAAACGGACAAAACGCCGCAAAGCTTTTTATCCGGTGTGTTAACGATTCTGCCAGCTCTTCGCGTTAATTCTCGTAATGTTTAAAATAAATAATCACATCGTATATCTGTTGTTCAATATATCTGATTTTCAATCTATATATATATATGTTTCTTCGAAAGAGGTAAAGTAATTTTCGAAATTGAAAAAGTAAGTTGTTAATACATGCAAATAACGTAAGAACATTATAGGACTATCGGATGTTTTTTAGACGTAAGACAGTTTTCTTTTCTTTTTTGAATGGGTTTGTTTTTATAATACACTATTACATCTAATTAGATTAAGATTTAAGAATTTGTCAATTTGTCTGGAATTTATTGATTACCGGGTTAACATTTACAATATGGTAGAGTTGTGACAAGACAAGACCAAGAATTTTTGGGAAGAGGCTAAGTCGATTGCATTGACCCCAGTACTCAAGTGGTACTTCTTTTATCAGCCCACCCCCGTGAAAGGGGATGAAAAGCAAAGTCGAAACCGGCGCTATACGAACTTGGATAGTAAAGTCGGAAGAAATACTGCTAAGCTTTTTCTCAGCTTGCTAACGATTTTGCTAGCTCGCCGTCTTACTATTACCACCAACATATTGATATTAAGATACTAATGAGTATTAGTAACTGCATTTGTTCATAACACAGATTCTAATTAATTAGTTGTGTTTTTCTGTAATGTAATCAATGTACACAACTCGGCTTGAAATTGCAGTTACAAATTAAAGTATAATTAAATATATTGAGTAAAATTACTAAAATTGGATTATATTTAATACCTGATTGCGCATTCATTACCAGAATTACGTGTCCACGAATCGGAATGAGGAATACAAGAGAAGAAAATTAACTAGCAACATTAGATAGACAATTTTTTTTTTGCTATTTTAGTTACACCTAAGTCATACAAACTTATTTAAAGAATTACTGCTGAGAATTGATTCTGTAATCTATAAGAAATTGGTAAGCCTGTGTATTGTATATATGTACCATAATATTTTCAATTTTTAAACTGAACATCGAAGTGAAATCTGCTAAAAAATATATGTTGCATAAAGCTTTAATGGAATGGTTGAATAGATTTATTTCTTTATTGCCCACAGGGGGTCTAAACATAAAGGGGACAAACAAGGACAGAGAAAAGGATTAAGTCGATTACATC
>NC_068982.1:18170103-18173658 GCF_001194135.2 Octopus bimaculoides
AGAGAAACGGAAAATGGATTTAGCAAGAATCATTATTCAACAACGACCGCTTCAATAAAGATTCGTGCTAAATCCATTTTCCCTTTTCCTCATTCATTATAAACTTCACGGACACTGTGGAATTGTCACGTGAATCCAGTGACAATCGTATAGAATCGTATCGTAACTATGGATGATATCAGTTAGCCTAAACGTACTTTAATAGGCACTGGACGTATACTCAAAGACCCTATAATTATGCTCACACACACACAAACACACACACACACATATATATGTAGGCACAGGCGTGGTTGTGTGGTGAGAAACTTGCTTTCAAACTGCTTAATCTCGGGCTCAGACCCACTACATAACACCTTCAGAATGCGATTTCTACTATAACCTCGGGTCGACTAAAGCCTTGTCACTAGATTACTTGTTTCTGTTGTTTTGATTATGGCCGTGCTGGAGCACCGCTTTATAGTCACAGAAATCGACCCAAGGACTTATTCTTTGAAACGCTGGTACTTATTCTATCGGTGTGTTTCGCCGGATCGATTATTTACAGGGACGTAAACACAACAAACATCGGCTGTCAAGCGATGGAGGGGAAACAAATACAGACACAAACACACAGACATGCACACATGCGCACACACAAACAAGTACGACAGGCTTCCTTCAGTTTCGTCTACCGAAATACACTCAGAAGGCTTTGGTCGGTTCGAGGCTATAAAAAAAGACAGTTGCCCAAGGTGTCAAGCAGTGGGACCGAACCCCGAACTAGGTGGTTGGGAAGCAAGATCCTCACCACACAGCCACGCCAGTGTATGTGTGTGTCTCTATCTTATCGGTTGTCTCTCATCACCACTTGACAACCGATAGTGGTGTGTAACTTAGCGGTGCTGCAGAAAAGACCGATAGAATACATACCACGCTTTAAACATGAGCACTGGGGTTGATTCGTTCAACTAAAATCGTTCAACGCACTGCCCCAGCATGGCCTCTGTCTAAGAAAGTGTTCTGATATAAATGTGTCATTTTTTTTTCGAGATAATTCAGTGTTAATCGGTCAGATGTCAGAACATCATATGATTAATCGTACAGAATAATGTAAAAATGGCAAGGCAATTTTCATTGCAGATTAAACAGATTTTTCTGTGTGTATGATGCTTATATCTTCAATGAAGGATTGAAACTAACACTCTGTTTTACTCATATATACAACAAAGAATTCTACCCAATAAATAAAGTAACAATATTACATTCTTTATTTGAATGTTATTTAGCATAATACACATTAATAGAATGAAACATAAGGTAATCTGACATTCATTTCTAGTACACAATTCCTGTTTCTCTCCATTTTACAAAACGTAGAACTTTAGCACCAGCTGTGATGCATTTATTCTATTGGATATTTCTTTGTTATAATCTGTAGGCGGACACCCCGATGGAACCAATCAAACCTCTTTATTCTTATTTTGCATCTACCTTTTTTTCGTCAAGATTGTTTGCTGTTTTTATCGTATAATTTCTAAATTTGCAAACACGTTAGTGCATCAGTAACATTCTTCGCAGTACTGGCTTTTTCATAAACTTCTGTTCATATTTTCATAATACCAATCTTTCATGGATATTCCCAGTCTCTTTTAAGAAGTGTTCAGCTTTTAGTGGGATTGTCCCAAATGTCCCAAACACAACTGATATCATTTCACGATATCCTCTAGCATTCCAAAGAGTTTTGCAACTTTTGCTTACAATTCGGAGTACTTGGTTATATTTTCCCCTTTTTTACTTGCTGTATTCATGTCATTTAGTATAAGTACGCCAGTAATCTGAGAGTATTTGTCTTGTACAATACTTCAATATCCGGTCAACGAGGCTTAATTACTCTATCAATCGGAAAATTATAATCTAAGAATATCGTTGCTTTCCCGTCCTCCTGCATCAATTTAATAGGCACGTGCGCATACAATTCTCGATTACTTCGCATTAGTATGGAAAACAATGTATGACATGGAAAACAACGTATGAAAAACACAGACATTTTCATGGTAGTGTTTGTATTCCTTTTGAGCAAAGCTCTCACATTCACTTATCAAGTGGGTTACATTTACCATATTCTTATCCCAAAATCTGCACTTTTGGGCGTCTCGATCTAGTAGCTAGAGCTTGGTCTTCTTCTGCAAGTATAAGGCGGTAGTAAGCTTAAACCACCTTGCTTACGCCATGTGCATGTTCTATTCTTGATATACGGTGTAATTCTTTCAAATTGACCATACATTCTTATTTCCAGAACAACTTCTTTTGTCTTCTCTTCAACTCTTTGGTTACCAAACATTTCATCAGCATTTATGCTCATATCTTCGACTACTTATTGAAACAACTCTTCGTTGCTATTTCCCAAATGTTCTGCAAGCGTCCTCTTTCCACTCGTCATGTATTAAATCCACACCGTTAATACATCCACCACCGTTATTTCTAATCATGTCCAATCATTTACTTTCTCGTCTTTCTATCTCACTTCCATAATCCTTCTTCAGTCCACCTTAGAATGGACGGACTATATCTAATCACAGCAACTGCGTAGATATTCATTGTAGTGTCTAGAACTCTCACTTTGAAGTTGGATTTATAAATAAATTTTATACTTTTCAGATATATCTCACTAAACATTTTATTTTATAGCTTCATGTAAATTATAATCTACTTTTAAAATTCCTAAATGCTTGCATCCACTATCTTCTATTTCTCCTATGGATTACCCTGATAGGAGTCATAATCTATTGGAAGCTGAATTATTCCCTCATGTCATATTGAACACACATACACACATACACACACAAACGCACCTACATTACATGCGTATGAAAAAAACAATTTGATAAATATGTAAACGAATCAGTACATTTAAAAAAAATATAGTGACAACTATCACGTTAAACTTTTGCAGTGAATGAAAAAAGACGTGTCATAGATGTAGATATTGCTGTCTATTTCGTTCTGTCTGTTTATATATACATATTAATAATTCTAATTGCTTTTATTTTTCCCTTTCTTCTGTGGACCATCTGTTTGGAAACTGTATTTCACTAAAATGAATCTTTTCTTCTTCTTTTTTTTTATCAGCTGTGAAAGAAAAAAAAACACAGAAAAGTTTATCATCAAAGTCATTATATTTCTTGCAATCATCACTATCACAATTAACACCACCGCTACTTCCACTGCTATTACTACCATCACCATCAATAACAGCATCATCGTCATAATGTTAACGTTCACCGTAGACGTTGTCATCACCATTCTCGCCGCCATTGTCGTGTTCACCGTCATCGTTATCAGCATCGCGGCCGTCATATTCATCGTTATTATCAGCTATGATCATACTTGTTCACCGTACTAACTTTATTCGTCACGAAAATCACCATCATCATCATCATCATCACATCCATATCAGACGCCATATATTCATCGATTTAAGCAATATGACGAATATAATCATCATCATCATCATCATCATCATCATTGTTGACGGATGGCATCGTGGGCCGCCTCATCAGCATCACCACCGCC
>NC_068982.1:18174008-18176928 GCF_001194135.2 Octopus bimaculoides
CCCTCCCCCCACCATCATCATCATCGTTATCAGCGTCCTCATCGTCGCCATCGCTGTCGTTGTCAGCGTCATTGTCGTGGACGTCATCATCCTGGTCGTCGTCGTCGTCGTCTTCATCATGATCAACATGTTCGTCATCGTCGTCGTTGTCGTTCCCATTGACGTGGGCTTCGCCGTGGTGATTGCTGTCGTCATCGTTTCAGAATCATCATCACCATCATCATCATCACCATCGTCATCATCATCATCATCATCATCGTCATCCTCTTCCTTCTCTTGCTCCTCCTCCTCCTCCTCCTCCTCCTCACCATCATCATCATCATCATCATTATCCTCTTCCTTCTCTTTCTCCACCCCTCCTCATCCTCCTGCTCCTCCTGCTCCTCCTCATCCTCCTGCTCCTCCTGCTCCTCCTGCCCCTCCTGCCCCTCCTCCTCCTCCTCCTCCTCATCATCATTCTCATCATTCTCATCAGTTCCACGTGCAGGCACCGAGATGCAAGCTCTGGTTAATACTAAGTTTCTCTTGTCAAGTTATATTAATAGCTACATATGATTTCGTATTGTTGGCCAAACCGAACTTATGTAACGACTCAGTAGGAATTCTTTATTGGTATAACAACATATGAATGTCATTATATCTAATTACATATGCTCATTGGAACGGCGTCCTGTGGTTCCATGGATCAGTTAACACGAATGTAAAATGTAACAACAAATATGCTAGATTATTGATCAAATGTTATATGCAATAATTAACGTTTTATTTTGAAAGATACAACTCGCTTTTTATATACATATATATAATATGAACTACCCACACTCATGTAGACATGCATACACGTGTACAGATGCACGCACGCTCACGAAATATATATATATATATATATATATATATATATATATATACAAATGATGTATGAGCATATCCATGTAAACATACATATATGTACATACCTACATCTATCAGTATGTATAGATGCATATCCGGGTACAGGACGTCAAAAAAGGAACGGGAACATAAAAAAAGCAAAAAAAAACGGGATTTGTTTACGGAAAACAGAATGAACACATAGGAAAACAGACAAGTCACTTATGTAAGTTTTCCTTCATCAGCTGCCCCTATTCTAAACAAGGCGTTTCGAAGATGAAGCAGATTGCGTACTTAGAATAGCTCTTCCGGTACTCGGGCTGTTCGGGTTTTGCTCGAATAAAAATTTCGTAAAGTGAACGTGTATTTGCAAGTTGATTTAATTTCTACCAACACTGATTTCAAGTACGTAGTTGCAGCCAATAACCTGGGCTCCTTTTATGGAGCCTGGTCGCAGTTCGTTTATTTTCGTTCAGCTGTGTCTTAGAAGTGCCCTGTCTCCAAAAACGTTTATTCCACATTGTTCATACGTGCCTGACTCGGGCTTAGAAGTTACAGCTCAACTTGTTATCTATAATCGTAAAAATTAAAAGTAATTCAAAATCAATGTTTTCTCGGAGCAATAATTTTCTATAGAGATTAGGATTTAAATTCCAATCTATCAAAAGTTTCCGTTCTACAATATTTTTAAAGGTACTAAAATTTATCCAGCAACTCGGGATAATACGAAGGAGACTAGTAAGTGTAAAAGAACTAACTGGTGTCTCTTTTCAAGAGTACAGACAACAGTGAGATTGCTGTTGCATGCTGTGCACTCCAGAGTCATTATTTGATTGCTGTCGTTTTGTGCGTCTTTGTGTAAAGGTCAGTTGTGTTTTGCAGGGTTGCTTTATTTTAACCCTTAACTTAGAAATGGAGAAAGACATACTGGTAGATATAATAAATAAGTAATTTGGGACTAGAAATACAGCGGAAAAACGTGAAATTCTTCTAGCAGGTCTTATAAGAAATCTCTAATGTGTGTGGGTGCGTGGATGTGTGTGTGAGCGCTTGCATGTTTATCGTACCAATTATATATAAAAGTCATTGAATCAAAAACTACCTCATTGATAGAAAATGATATATTGAACTGCGCATGCTTGTTTTTGTTATTTTGTATCGTGTATAATGACATGTATCATAACATGTATGGGAGTAGAGTAGTTATCGAATGTACGATACCAGAATTGCATGAAGAAAAGACACGTTCGTTATAATAGTGTTACTACTTTCAAAATTTAAGATGTGTAAAACGTGGTGGTAGTATGAATGACGTTAATTGCCTGTTGGTATGTTTTAAAGGTGCAATTATTTTCAGTTTCCAAAATATTATGAGTAATTGAAAATGTTGAAAATTGTATTTATACCTGAAGCCTAAGTGTTTCACATTGAGATTCTGCTTTTTCTATGTTCTATAGCTTATTCTCCGTTTTCACAAATTTAGTTGATATGGTTGTGTCTGATAGAAAGAAGGAGTAGACTATAAGTTCTATGAAGGGGTGTATATTTTCTTTGGTTTTGTTTCAAAACAGCAGATTTTTCTCTTGGCGTGTCGGTAATTTATATCAAATTGTTAGGACGTTGAATGATGTGATATGACTCCCAGGAGAGTTTTATTATGTTAATTATATAGTATTATATTTTTGCAGTGTATTGAGTAAAAATGTTCATTTTTCAATTTCGTTAATATTAATGTTTTTCCTTTGTTATTCTCTTTTTCTGTTCCCCGAGGATGTGTTTTGTTGATGTTGCGATGATGCACCTACGGTATTGCGTTTCGTTTAAAAGGTTCCTTGCAGTATTTCTTTTTATCACACTCTTTATTGTAGAGTAACGTAACCGGTGATGTTCATCATCATTCGAAAAGTCATTTTCGGAGCGTCTAAAATTATGTGCTGTAGTGCTTATGTTCTTGACTGGATCATTGTTATTCATTCTTAGACAAGCAATTCTAGAATATAGATATAATTTTAAAAACGTTACAGTTATATATATATATATATATATATAT
>NC_068982.1:18176971-18177582 GCF_001194135.2 Octopus bimaculoides
AGAGAGAGAGAGAGAGAGAGAGAGAGAGAGAGAGAAAGAGAGAGTGTGCCAAGAATTGATATGCTTATATTACATTGTATCTAATGCGCCGTGGTAGGAGAATCATATTGCACGCCGGTCAAAATGCTTAGTGGTATTTCGTTCGTGTTTATGTGCTGGGTTTAAATACAACTTTGCCTTGCATCATTTCAGAGTCAATAAAGGAAGTAACTGCTGAACTGGGGTCGACGTAATTAACTAGCCTGCCCCCTAAAATTTCTGACCTAGTACAAAAGTTTGAAATAAATAGTATATTCATTTCTGAGACATCAGTATATTTCCTTTAAAATGAAGATATATTTAATGCAAATTTGACTACTGTTTCCATACGTTTTGAGTAAAGGCGTAGGATTTTATTGCTGTCAAGATATTATAGACTTCTATGACAAAATGTCACATCTAACACGTTTCTTAGACATGATCATTTCCTCTTGTAATCTTGATCCAAGTTTGTATTATGCTGTATACGCAACTTATCTTGAGATGACTTCTTAAACGTTACATATTACGGCTGCTGACAAGGACTGAGTGACTGCTTTGACTGCTTAATTTATATATATATATATATATAT
>NC_068982.1:18178236-18183574 GCF_001194135.2 Octopus bimaculoides
ATTTACCCATTTTTTATTGAAACTTTCATTCGACAACACTTTCCTCTCTATCCTCATCCTCCTTTTCAAGTGGTACTTGAAAAAGTTGACGAGGGACTGACCAGAGAGGAAAGTGTTTGTTTGTAGACCTTTCAAACGCGTCCACCACACGCATTCTTTTGCCATAGCTATCAGTGTTACAAAAACCGTTTTTCCTTCCCGTTTAAAGGAAGGTGGCGGAACAATATTCACGATAGACTCGGCTGATAAGTGGGCTCGTCCCTAGATAAATAGATATTTAGATAGATAGATAGATAGATAGATAGATAGATAGATAGATAGATAGTTACATATACATATACAGATATTTATAGCGAAAATGGGAGAGACTAAGAGCTAGTCAGAGACTGGTCGACACATATACGTTTATTGATTCTCTGAATGACTAATCGATTGATGCAAATATTTATATAAGTCTAAATATAACGACAATGATAGTGATTTTCTAGCGAGTCTTATCATACAAAGTATACACTGCTCTATATTCAACATATTAATCTAATAATATATGAAGACCGTGAGAGACGTGATCCGTATAGAAACAGTTAATTGTACGGCTTGGTGGGTTTTCCAGACAGTTTCTTTTACTCTTGACAATAATTTGAGTACGTGACAGGAACGTCACAAAATTCAATTCCAACAAATCTGGGGACTTTTCCTGGAATAAACAAGAATCAATAGATGAATAATAAAGTATATTCTATCACTTGGTGACATGAACTTCTACTGTAAAATAACATTTCCTTTCAATGATTTTATTTCTATAAGTAACTATGCATTAACCTATTTTTGTCAACTTCTACACTATCGAGCAGTGAATTATACAGAACTGCGAATGTGGTTTTTGTTGTTCCTTTTTTCTTTGGTTACGAGGATGGCATGATGGGCATACTTTTGAGACATGTGTAAACAGTATGAATTCTGAATGGTTAAATTGCTTAATATGTTTGGTTACAAACACACATGCAGACACACATGCACACAAAGACACACACACACACACAAACACACACACACACACACACGCACACACACACACACACACATAAACACACTCACACATAGACACACACGTGCATTTCAGTTGTTCACACACATATATTTCTAAATTCACAAAGAAGGCTGGAGTTTGGGATCCACAGCGTACTTCCTAGTTAGCGACTATAAATTAAAAGAAGAAGAAAAAACCAAAGCAAGATATGCTTGTCGGATCGTTTAGATTATTTTAATTATTATAATGGTGAATCGAAATAAGGAAGAGTAAATAATAATGTCTCACAGCTGTTTCTGGGATATCCCAGGTAATGAATCAATGCGTTGATCCACATTTCCATATACCGGGTAGTCTGTCATAGCAAACACGATATCTATAGAGAAAACTTCCATGATAGAAAATTTGATGTGAAAAGTCCGAGACTCATGGTTCATCTTTTCCGGAATGTATGAGATTTATCGATATTTCCGTTGAGTAATGTATCTCATATTTCTGTATTGCTCACAAGGGGCTAAACATAGAGGGGACAAACAAGGAGAGAGAAAGGGATTAAGTCGATTACATCGACTCCGGTACGTAACTGGTACTTAATTTATCGACTCCGAAAGGATGAAAGACAAAGTCGACCTCGGTGGAATTTGAACTCAGAACGTAACGGCAGACGAAATACCGATAAGCATTTCGCCCGGCGTGCTAACGTTTCTGCCAGCTCGCCGCCTTATAATGTATCTCAACTGGATGCATGATACAACCCTCATTGTTTTCTTTCTCTCTCTCTCTCTATCTCTCTTTCTCTCTCTCTCTCTCTCTCTCTCTCTCTCTCTCTCTCTCTCTCTCTCTCTCTCTCTCTCTCTCTATATATATATATATATATATATATATATATATATATACATACATATATCATATAATATATATATATACACATACACACACGCGCACACGCACGTACACATACCGATATATGATAAGGTAGCTTAAGTGCAGCCTCGTTACCGATGTTTCGTAATCCTTCGTAAAGTACAATAAAGGATGACAGTTCAAATTAACCAGGTATATTAACCGAATATAAATTGGCAGAATAGTTAGTACGTCGGGTTAAATCTTTAGCATCATTTCATGTTTTTACACTCTATTTTCAAAAGCTGGTGTGGTAGACTTTGGCGTTCGTCCTTTCGAAATCGATAAAATAAGCTTCAGTTGAACTCTGCATTTGCTGTTATCAACTTTCTCCCTCCTCTGAAACGGATAGCCTTGTGCCAAAATTTGAAACCAGTAACTAAATTTGACTTCTTTGTTTATTGTATTTGGTTTGGAAGATTCTTGATGTGAATTTGTACGTTGACACAACATTTTTATGTCTAGGCACGATCATTATGCCAATAAAATTTGAAATGTGCACTTTATTTTACGAACTAACTATTCAATAAAGAATTAGGATTGGACAAGTACGCATGGTTATTATACATTTCTTTTGGCACAATGAGCCTCACTAGACCCAACAGTAAATAAAGTGTTCGTTGAGAAGGAACTGAGTATAGTCTTAATATCTTTTATATTTCTTTTTGTTTAAAACGTCATCGAGTAGTAATTAATTGTAGATTTTGTGGAAGTCTCAAATGATTACGTTATATACAAAGAGACATGTTGTTCTACTTGAAGAAATCTATTGATTAAAAATCCGACAAAAATAATAATAATAAAACTAATTATCTAAAAATAAGTTCATTCGCAAATGTACTCATTCTTGATTAAAAAGGAATTAAATTGGATTGGAAATATTGTTTAAATGTCTCATGTCTCGAAGATAATTAAAAATATACTGACGCACAAAAAACTAAGTTGAAATAACTTGGAAGGATATTCAATTAATTCGTATGTTTAGCAACATTTTGAATATTTATATTGAGCTTACTTAAAAATGTATAAAGCGTAATAACTCATTAATCCTCATTGAATTGTAGTTATCATTCAGCTTATAAATCGATAGATGTATGTATTTTATAAATTAAGATGTATTAATTACAAAGTTATTGGGGAAGTTTGTTTACTTGTAGATGAAACAAACGTTTGCCCGAATGCCCTGTAGGAAGTATCCGGTGTATATGTCCTTAAACTTAATGAGAGAACGAATGTCTTTGTTAACACCATTCCTAGAGAGTAATCTTGTGGGAATTTAATCAGTATAATTGTCTTCGAATGAATCCTTTTTCCTGTTTAATGAGCTTATTCCACTTTATTTCATGAATGTTCCAGTTATTGTATATGCAACAGCTAGCACCAATAGGGAAATGTAACTATTACTATCTTTCAAACCTCATTTGATTATTTTCAGAAAAAAAAAATTTCTAAATATTTTTCGATTATTTTGCTGCGTATTCACAATTCTCCTCTTTCAAGTTTTCTGGTTTAAGTAAATTGAATGAACAGAGCGTGTACACATTTTTATAATCTTTAGAACAAAAATATATCATAGAACTGTTTCTTTTTTTAAAACTCAGCGTGTTAGTCTTTAGATTTATCCTTTTCTTTCATGATATTGAACAAACAATCTACAAATTTTTTAAAAAGGCATATATGAAATATTATACAAATTAATTAAACGCTAGTTAATTAGTTTCTCTATAAGTAAAAGCCCAAATTAATGGACTAAATGCATAACGTAATATTTTATGGTATATTTGAGAAACAAAACCAATAATACAAATTATCAACAAAAAAATTTAAATTACATACTTCTAATAGGAAACCAGCTTCACATAATGATAGAACTGGTATGCCTTAATCATTTTAAGAAAAATCTATTTTACTGTAACTTTACTCCTACCAATAATTTCATATTGTCAATCATTGTGTGTCCAGGATCCAATGAAAATCATAAAATATTTGTAAATTATGTTCCCTTTCTTAGACAGGAATCTAAAATACGTGCACACAATAAATAATATTTTAATATAACATTTGCAATATTCAATAATTATGATATAAATTTTGTCTGTGCGGAGTAAACTGTAAACCGTGCGCTGTGGGAGGCGTTTCTATCCGACTTAAAAAAACACGCTTATGCAACGAAGAGGACATTTAGCCAACTTTTTATCTCAGAAAATAAAGGGCCGTACCTAAATATTGTAATATATTTAATGAAATACGCTAATATATTTGTCAAACAGCATTTTCCCCGATAAAAAAACGATTAAACAGAACATTTTATTAGTAAAATGCCTGCAATTAGCTGGCTTTCACATTGATATTTAAACTGAAATTCCGTTCTTTTTTTTGTAATTCACTATTTTGCATTCACTAATAAAAAGAGCGCATTAGGGAAGTGTAGGTAGAATGAAGTATGATTAACACTCAAATTTATTAGTCATGTAATTCAGCATACACAAATTCCTTCATACACACACATGCATAGATACATACATACATGTATGTAGGCAAGCATATATGTATGTATGTTGGAATGTCTGTATGTATAAAGATATATATATATATATATATATATATATATATATAAATCAAATATTGAGATATATAGATCAGATATTGAGAGATACATAGATCAAATATTGGTTAATGTCTTGCATAAGTTATTTCGACGTTTTCATGTCAATGTCCTCTTTAATTTGGAATCAGAATTACAAAAATAATCGATATAATTTATATAGATTGAAAACTTATTGAGCGGATTATATCCCATTCAGATGTAGATTAAATAAACATATTGCCGTGTTCTATTCACTATTTATTTGATATTATATTCTATAAAATTTCAAAGAGATTTAGATGTATGTTTACGGAATATGAAATACAAAACATATTGATTGAAATTACGTAAAAGATGAAATTTAGATTATACTGGGGAATGTAGTGGTCGTCAATGAACAGGAGGAAAATATTTGATATCACTAACCTTATCACTAGACACCTACTCGGATAGATATTTAGTTAAAAAAGATAAACTTTTCGATTATACGTTCATTTAATTTCCACCCTAAAGCGTTCCAAACATTATTTAATTAAATATTTCTTAAACGAGCGTCGGTAATATTACTGGTCAGCATGTTAGAACTGTTATGATATATCTACTAGAAGGGGAATCCTAATATCCTTTTAACTGAGGTAAATCACTTAAATTTAACATACTGTATATTATGGTTGAGTGAAGACTATCACAAGTCATATATATAACACAAACACACACACACACACATACACACATATATGCACATACGAAGAAAAAGAAAAGATGTATATTATATTAAGACATAAAATTACATATAGAAAGTGTTACATAAGTGCAAC
>NC_068982.1:18183603-18187133 GCF_001194135.2 Octopus bimaculoides
GGGGGGGGGGGGTGAAGGCCTTGATAGTTGTTTATTGCATTTCGAAAACGCAGAGGTTTATTTTTCATACTGATGTGTTTAATTAAAACACATTCTGCATCAAGCTACAGCAGGACTTTTGAAGTACTTGTAAAAAACTATCTACGGCTATTTTTTTTTGTCATCACCAAACACCTACGTGTTTACGCTTATATGATATTGTTTATATCATTATATGTAATCTCATATTGAAGGGTGTCTTCATGTCCACTTTTCTTATAGCCAACTAAATTTCCGTGCGCAAATAGTAACCTAATTAGAGTACACACGCGCCTGCTCGCTCCACCCCCACACATTAGGAATACAAACACACACACACATTAGGAATATGACTTTTTTTATTCTTTCCTCAAAAAACAATTTGCTGTATCATATTTAGATGAGCTTTTATGCATATGTAACAAAATTGCACTCATCATCTTTAAAAAAGTTCACTCATGAATCCATGTTTGTATTCTTATGCAAAACTTGTTTGAATATGGGCAAGGTTGCATGGCACTCTTGGATTTCAAAAATTCTTAGCATTTACAAGACTTCAGTGGTGATTAGATTGTATTGCTGAGCCATCGTGTTTAGTCATGTAGCAAATAATTAAAATCTTCTTTAACGTTCACCATTGTTGTTTCGGTTTCAGTATGAGTTCTGCATGACTGCTAGCAGTATGTCATTCAAGAAAAGCTTCGAATTTTTTCATAAGAACAAGGAGGGATGGAGGACAAATTTGGTGCACTTCCAGCCCCATTCATCTGGAGATCATGTGCCTGCAGAAGAAGCCTCACTGACCAGCGGGAGCTGAATGCCACTCAGTGAGTAGACTTTTGGTCGGTACCAGTTTCTAGGGAAATCAGTTAATGGCAGAAGAGAGTGAATTTTCCAAACATTTCCGAGCAAGCAATACAGTCCATGCCCGAAAATGCACAAAGAAAAGAAAATTTGAGCTATTAGAACTAACTGTTCGATATCATCAACGTTAACGCTGAATGGCTCAACGCTGATGACAAAAAGCTGTAATCCATCTAAATCCAAAGCCAAGGCATATACACGCCTACGAAGTGTTTGACGCTGGGGAAAAAGAAAAAGTCTTTTACGTTTCGAGCCTACGCTCTTTAACGAAAAGCAATAGAAAATAAACTGAGAAAAAAAAACATGTAGATTTAGCGGTCAAGAATGGCGAATACATATATGGATGTGTGGTTGTATATATATACATATGTGTATGTATGTGTGTGTGTGTGTGTGTGTGTGAGAGAGAGAGAGAGAGAGAGAGAGAGGACGCATGACTCATTAGGTGGAGTGTTGTACTCACTGTTGCAACATCGTGGTCTCAATAGTTTGACTGGGCATCGCGTTGTGTTGTTGAGCACAACATTTCCTCTGACGCTGCCTTACGGTTCCTTCATCACTTGATGCATAGTGCACCGTGCACCTCTTCAGGCAGCGCCAATTTGATGGACAGAGTGAGATAATGTACAGCACAGACATTTGATCACTATAAACAAGTCATTTCTGCAGATCATTCTACCAAAGTGGAACGCACATACGTCATCTACAATACGAACACCCCCCACCGATCAGTAACAGACACACGCATAACTATCTATCTATCTATCTATCTATCTATCTATCTATCTATCTATCTGTCTGTCTGTCTGTCTGTCTGTCAGTCTGTCTGTCTGCATGTCTGCCTGTCTATAACGCACACACAGACATACACACACACACGCACAGACACACACACATACGCATACACACACACGCACACACACACACACACACACACATCCACACACACACATATATAAGTTTATGAAGGCTAATTACAATAGGAAGAGCTAATATAATTAATATGAGAAATGAACACCAATTTACACTGCATGATTCTGTATAACTGCAATATGCTTTGGTTGGTAAACAGTGCATATATATATATATATATATATACACTACTGCTTCCACTACTTACCAACCAAAGCATATTGTACATATTAATATTTGCATTACTATCTCCACTGCTTCCAATCAAAGCATTTTGCAATTATACAGTCATAAAGTGAAAATTTGTGTTCATCTCTAATATTAATTATATTATTTCTTCCCATTGTAATTACCGTCTATAACCTTAGTATTTTGTAGAATATATTCCCCGATCCCTTCTACCAGATAATGCGGCACCATATAACTATTTAACAAAAGAAATATATATATATATATACATATTTAATTGTCCTTAAAATAATTATAGGCAAATAGCTTTGGTAATGTATAAGTGTGTTATACACATTTGGAGTGTTCAGTACCTATTGTATGATGAAATAGTACAACATAACGTGAACCTGATCCTACAGCACATTCTGAATTTCCACTCTACTTATGTCAAGCAATGTTCCACCTATCTCTACTTTCTAAAACAAATCTGTGGGACCTGAGACAGATACACACACGCACGAACACATATACGCGCCTACGCGTAAAAAGCACTCTTATATTTGGTGGCATGCATACATGTATGTGTGCACGTATACTTGCGTTTGTGAGGTGTGTGACTTCATGTGTATTATGAAGAAAAATATATTAGGCAACATTGAGACATTCAGTTAGTCATTCATTTTTCAAATCTATTGCTTTAATCGAACATCGATCTGCTAATATGACTGTAGAGATCCGTATACAGACATAGCATATGCATTGAAATATGTTCCAATTTTCATTTTAAACATATAAAGAAGGTTTGTCATTAGACAAACGCGTATGTTGTCCCATGGAACCAATAATTTTATACGAATGAAATCAATATATCCCAACAGAACTCATACGGTAAATAAATTATTCCTGGTGGTATAATTGTCTCTAAAATGTAAAATAAAAAGTGAAAAGCATAATTCTTAATTGATATTGATTTCTAATTGCATTTGAAAGATATTAATATATAATAGAAAGAAGTGCACAACGAATTAAATAAAATAATCCCTTAGTAAACATATTAGATAGAAAGTAAATTATATATATTTTTAGGAAGACTGTTACAAGAATTCTTAAAATTGTCATTTCCCTAGATCTTAAGGTTGCACTTGACTGTCAAGTGTGTGAGCGGATATTTCGATAATATGATGTCAATATGAATTTCTACTTTCTGGTTGTTTCTTTGTTTTGAAGACAAATAAGAATAATGTATATAAAAAAAATATGCATTTTATAGAAAAGAGATAATTAGGTGAATTGGATTCTTAAGAAACAGATAAAAAGTTTATAATAAATGTTAAATATATTTAGCTTAACGGTATATTTATCATTCAGTTCATACATTCATAGCTTTCAAAATCTATAAAAACGCAAGGCACATACACAAATTGTGCGTGCACACACATGCCCGTACGCAAATTTTCGCATTTCTTCCTAGCTCTGTATACATACATACATACATACATACATACATACATACATACATGCATACATATATACATACATGCATACATGCATACATAAATACATAC
>NC_068982.1:18187334-18191037 GCF_001194135.2 Octopus bimaculoides
TATATATATATATATATATATATATATATTTTCAGGTTTGTGTGTGTGTGTGCATGTATACAACGTTACTTCATGTTACAGTAGTAGTGAGTTCTGGAAATCTAATTGTAACGCAGGTTTCCGCAAGAGCAAATTAATTTTCGCATTCATTTTGATGATATACAATCGTGATGCGCTCATATGTGTGTTTTTTTTCGAAAACAAAAAAGGCAACACGACCAAATTTATAAATGAATATTAGAATTTCTAAACATATATAAAACACGTTTTCTTAATAATTTTTCCGGAGACGACATTATGGCATTCTGTATCCTGATTGTTAGAGAAGAATAAAATTTACTTGTAACATAAAATGTAAGTCGTAAATGAAACTAGCAGATGAATACAAAAAGATGAATTTAGTAAATTATACAGGGGTGACAATAGCATGAATACAAGGCCGATATGGACAAACAAAACGCACGGGTAGTGTAATACATTACGAACAGGAATAATTATAAAGCATAAATATGGAGTACAATACAGAAAGGTAAGATTTATTGGGAAAACTTTTTTCACGTATATATCTCTGTATCTCTGTTTCTCTTCCTCTCTCCCTTTATCTCCCTCCCCCCACTCTCTCTCTCTCTCTCACACACACACATACGAATACATATATCTATGTATAATACATTTATAATTTAATTTCATGTGAGTAATTATCTCATAACATGTTTTCCAAAGCTCCTCGATGGTTATCGGCTACTAAATGCTAATGCACAGAAACAATAATAGCGATTTGGTTTTAAGCCTGTTCGTTCTAGTTCCATATATGTCTGTTTATGTAAAGCATTTATATTTTCGGCCATGTAAAGAAACCAGCACCAATTGTACATATATATATATATATATATATATATATTCATGCTTACACAGACACAGATACACAGTCACATACACACACATACTGAGCTATATATTCCCATGGAACATGACCAAACGAAGTTTATGGTTTATTTTTCAACATGGACACCTTGCGGCCCACACGCTTCGTCCATCGGTGTTGCAGTGCTTGGATCTAATTGGTGAAGCTTTCATCTCGTTGGTTAAAATAATTTTCAGTAGTAGATATGATATCATAACTACGATAATTTTTTTCCCAGCAAAGTGTTTTTATATTTTTTATGTTAAGGAATAGATTATAGTCATGGGAATAGGGAGGGTGATCAACCAGCTGAAAGCCACAGACATGCAAGGCAGCTATTAAAACTAAAGACTTGTGAACTGGAGCAAGACGACTTTCCTTAGTTTTTCCGTTTTGTTTCGATAGCCTTTCATAACTGCCTAAGCAATATGACATAGTTCGCTCCATTGGTGTGGAACTCGGGTGTTGCGGCTGTATATATTGTCTCTTTCTCTCTGGATCATTGTTATGAAGCCAACACTCATAATGGTTTAGAAAACGTTCAAAGAAACCAGTTGGATCTGGTTCAAAAAATATCAGATTTTGCTGTGATGCCATCGGCCTGTTGAGATTGTGAATAGGTGTCAGAAGAGGTGGCAGTTGCTGGATGTCCAGTCTTTGGGTCATCTGCAGGATTCCCCTTCCCTCTTTAATTGAGTTGCTCACATTTGTACTACTGATAAATCTGGATGTCATTTCTTAATGTGGCAACGATGTCAGCATGAATGTCCTTGAGGGCTAAGCCTTTCTCCTTCAGGTACATAACACCACGAGGTAAAATGTCGTCCTAGTATCGACTTCTTTGGAGAGAGTTCGCTACTAGTTACTTATGGAGTCTTCTTTGAACAGCGAAATATCAGATAAACATTGAAAAATCAACTTACCTTGAAGGAAACAGTAAGAGGAGCTGAAATTAATGCGTGCAAGATTTCACGCCTATTCTCCGACTTATTTCTTAGTCGTTATCCATCTATGTGCTCAATTTCGTAGGATTATATTTTAAAAGTTCCTTTCTAAATTTAATTATGCTTGTAAGGTTACTACACTGTAAAATCCAAATGAACATGTTAACAATTTTTCAGAAGCCAACGACAGAGAGTGAATCTCAACGTTTGGCCTACAAACCATCGTAGTGAACTATGTCTCTAATTCTATTCCAATGCCTTGAGGAAGTGCATCGCTAAAAGTGGCCCCAAATCATATTTTACGTCGCAAAACTTCGTGTCCATATACATCATTTGTAATCTTTTCGAGGTGAGTGAGATTGATAATTTATAAAGAAACGTGAGGGACGTGGGTGACATCCCTTTGATAATGCATTGACTCGATCAAGATTTTCTTACGAACTAAATAGTGTCACTGAAAAGTAACAACAACATAAATCAAATTGCTCGTAGGAAACCCCACTATTTTGATCACACCAGTTATGTTTCAGCGCACAGTGATCACTTGCGCGCGCGCACACACACACACACACACACACACACACACACACACACACACACACACACACACACACACACATACAATTATACAAAAACGGTGCATTATTTTGACGTTCAAAGCGTCGAGATGGCAGATCTGTATCACGTTGAACTAAATTGTTTAGCGGTAATTTGTCAGTCGTTTTATTCTGAATTCAAATTCTGCCGTGGTCGACTTTTCTTTTCAAAATTTCGTGTACCAGTTCCCTCCCCTGAAATAGCAGTCCTTGTGGTCATATTATAAAGCAATATATTTTTGATGGTGTTTCATATCAACCATCATCTATGTTTCTCAGCCTCACGTCAACTCTGATTTAGCAGACCAGATTAAAGGCAATTCAGCTATGATTATCCTATTACGATCTGAATCTGCTTTGCCTAATATTTCCGTTATTTGGTGATACATCGGACTTTTGTACACATTTCCTCGCAATTTTCATCAGTCTTGTTGTATTGAACGACGACAAAAATTCGAATGGATGAGTTTATCTACAAATCAATTTTCTAGCTTTCCACACTCTTGAAATATTTTTTTTTTCCTTCCCATTTGTATCGATAAGATGGTGGGATAACCATTAAAAGGAGAATAATTGATACGTTGACGTGTATTTAGTATTAAATTAATAGCAAAAGTAGAGAAGCACAACTCGTATCAAAAATATAGGTCAGTTAAATGGATGTGTAGACAGGCATTAAATACAACACTTATTGAAAACTACATAGGTAAGTACATTTTTATTGATTCTTTATTGATCTGTTGCCATCGGTAGCTATATGCCAAGCGGGAATGACAGCGTAAAATTAGTAAGCAAAATACAGCATTGTAAAGTTAGTACAAGCAAGTAATAATATTTAGCATATTAAATGTTATTTCAGTGAATAAAAGCGAAAATTGTTGAAACATTCTGAATTAATTTGTCAGAGTAGGAATTCATAAGCAAATCTAAGCCAAAATCATACGGTCGAAATGAAGTTGTCATATCTATTCCTTCAAAGCATGATTCAGTCAGCGTTGTATGTGTGTGCGCGAAAAAAAAAATCGTTCAGCGAAATTTATATATCTGTAGGAAAATTAACAACTTATACAGAGATTGGTATGCGTGTGTGTGCGATGGAGAAAAAGAGACAGAGAGAAAGAGTAAAATGCAAGGAATGTCTTATAAGATGCTGTATTAATAATAATAATAATAATAATAATAATAATAATAATAATAATAATAATAATAATAATAATAATAATAATAATAATAATAATAGTAATAGTAATAATAATAGT
>NC_068982.1:18191780-18194099 GCF_001194135.2 Octopus bimaculoides
GTTTATTAATTAACATGAGTATTCCCTGTGATCATAATATAGCGGCGAAAGAATTTGACAAGAGCAGTAAATATAAAGACAGGTCGCAGTCTCAAAGCGACGAGACTATTTTGGCAAATCAAATTTAAATGTTGAAGTGAATCTAACGGTATTTGTGTTTTTCTTAAATGGCTTGTAAACACCTTCCACGCTGCAATTGTTGAAGTCTAAACAGGAATCTTTAAAATTATACCAGCAGAATATTATAAAACATTTGAAACTGTTTGAGCATGTATTCTAACCAATTCCAGCACCTGTATTTAAAGACAAAGTTATTCGATTTGTCCTGTGGTAACATTCTGTGTCAGTTAGTATTGGTTACCACAAGGAAATAATATTAAGGCATGGAGATCAGTTCAAAGCTTTTATGTACGTTTTTGGTGTCACAGATAACTCCGAAATTTCCTCGGGCCCATCGATTAATTGAAAATAAGAATTATTATGAACAGTGTTTTTTTTTATATCAATTTCAAGGATTATTTGCCATCTTACGAACTGTTTGTTATGTATGCCTTTTCTATCTAGTACATAGGATGAGATTTTTCTGAGCTTGCTAGTCTTGCTTCATCAACACCCAAGTATTTCTGCATCATTCGTCTTTTCTCTGTTCGTCGCACATTTCGAGTTCTCTTCCTCAGAGTTTTTTTTTTATGTACAACCTCATTGGCATTCCCTTTAGTGCACTTTCGTATAAGCGTCAGCTTGAAACTATTACACATATACATCATCTCAGCGACTTCGGAGGGCCTGGAAATGTAATAAACATGAATCTTTCCTACTGATTACAGGACGAAATAAATGAACTTCAAAACAGAAAAAGTAAAGAAAAATACAAGAAACCAAACCGAATTCTATTTAAAAGAATCGAACTTCAGGTACATACTGAATTCTTCTGACGCTTCTTGTATTCACAACTAGTTCTGATAGGAGAGACTGGCGCAGGATAGTTAACTTTCTTCTGGTATCAAAATATAATAAAATAGCATTTTTTTTTGTGAAAAGTAATAACGATTGAAAAGTCTCAACATTGAACTGGAGAGGCCTCGATTCAAAAGAAACATTAAGATTGCTTTATTTCTTTTATGTCTCTCTTGCGAAGTAGTCACAAAATGGAAGAGAACCATATGGAAAAAGACCATAAAATAAGTGACTACATTATATAAAGTGACATGCACAACATAAATTACTTTCTCTATTGACTTTAGAACATTTAATAATACGCTATGGATTCAAAATGTAGCTAGAATCGCTGATGTGTAATGTTTCTATAAAAATTCCTTAAATCATTTCATCATATCCAAGGAATCATTTCAAGTATGTTGCGTATATTATATTCAGAATATAAAAAAAAATGTCTAAGCATCAGTCATGAATAAGTGTTAGCTCGTAGAAGATAATGTTTCCATGTACTAGTTTTGTGGACTTAATGCATACTGTCTGTGATCGAGATTATTCAATTTATATCTTTATACCTCTGTATCCCAGGAGGATAATAGTTCAAAGTGAAAAACTGAGCGTGTAATTTATGATTCCATATAACACTTCCAAACATATGAGGTTTGAACATTTAAGATAATTTCAAAACATCAAGAATTCCATTGGGTAGACAAACACATTCGAGGGCAGGAATACGAATATGCACGCACGTACATACACACACGCACATAGACGCGCGCACGCACACACGCACACACCCACGCACACGCAAACATACACACGTACACAATTCTGTATAGTGAATCACACACTCACAAATAAGTTTGTATGTATCCATATCTATATATAATATTATATTTTCATATGTTTCTGATATCTCACTTCGTTACATCAGTATCTCAGATCAGTACAAACCACATTTATACAAACCACGCAATATTCACATTTCAAACATGTAGGTTAAGATACACCAGTGCATTGCGCATACAGAGGTACATGCTTACATATCCACACAAAAGTAGATACACACATAAATACATACATATACCCGCACCTCCCTCTATCAATCTATCTATCTATCTATCTATCTATCTACGGGATAAGCTCTACAGACATGGCTCGAGAAACACGGGGCCGACCTGTCCGAGATGCGGGCAGAGCGACAAAACCGTTCTGCACGCACCCGTACAGTGTCCCACCATTTCCGAGCTGTGGGCTTACGTCGAACAACTGCTATCGCGTGTGGGACGAGTCGGTCTATCAGCCGAGTCTATCGTGAATATTGTCGCGCCTCCTTCCTTTAAACGGGAAGGAAGAGCTATTTTCATCGTACTTGTGGCTATG
>NC_068982.1:18197137-18202939 GCF_001194135.2 Octopus bimaculoides
TTTGTCCTTCCTTCCCCCTCCCAAAAAGAAAAGCTCTACATTGTATTTGTCCCATCTTCGTTGAGCCCTGTGTGGCTAATAAAAGAAATGTATCTGTCTGCCTATTTATCTATCTATCTGTCTGTCTGTTTATCTGTCTGTTTATCTGTCTGTTTGTCAGTATATATGTGTGTATATGTATGTATGTATGTTTGTATGTACGTATGTCTGTATCTATCAGTCTATTTATCCATCTACCTATCTATTTATCCATCTATCCATCCATCCATCCATCCATCCATCCATCCATCTATCTAACCATCCATCCATCTATCTATCTATCTATCTATCTATCTATCTATCTATCTATCATTCTATCTATCTATCTATCTATCTATCTATCTATCTATCTATCTATCTATCTGTTTGTATGTGTTCGTGTGTGCACATGTGTATATACATATATGTGTGTATTTATTTTTTGTGTGGTTATATATATATTTATGCATATACCTAACCATGAGCAATACATTCGTGTATCATAAGCAACAGGTTTGAACAGTGAGTATTGCATCATTGCTTATAAACGTGGTTTGTACTATTCTGAGAAACTGATGTAAGAAAATGAGATATCAGTGGAACATATGAGGGTATAACAACCAGTGGCTTATTAAATAATGTTGTCTCAAAGATGACGTAGCTTAGGATAGTGGTTTGCAAGAGCAGTTCGTCTGAATGACTGGAAACATTTTCCAAGCGGTTTATTCCTGTTTAATAAGAGGGCCGAGCTTCAGACTATACAAATTGATTACAGAAGTAACAACGGCTGATGTTGACAGTTGCACATACAATAGTTCGGAAATCCGGTCAAGAAATGTTGCAGGCTGATTCGGTATATGGGGATTGTTCTCTTTGATTAAATGTTCAGCTTTGTGAGTTTCCCTGTAATCAACGGGACACTATCATACATGTTTAAACATGAACAGAATATCTTTCACCGACTTTCATCTTTACATTCTTCCTTCGGAAATTCGTAACCAAATACCACGCATGTGTAAACTATTGCATATATATGTGTGTGTGTGTGTGTGTGTAAATGTGTATGTAAGTCTCTGCGAGTGTTTGAGAGTGCGTGTGGTGGCGTGTGTGTGCATATGTGTGTGTGAGAGAGACTGGGAGAGAGTGGGAGTGAGGCATATGGAGAGAGAATGATAGATAAATACAACAATTGGAATAAGATTTGTAGTCTTCCTAGAGTAGGATTAATAGTACAATATACTTGTTACGTAGGACGTTGACCTAACAAAAATACATCACGTAATATCTAACCCACGCACACTAATAATATTCTTTATAAACAATTTATAAATCATGAATCTTCAATAGTATTACACATATAAATAAAGATATGAAGTTGGACGAACACATAAAATATTGGCTGCTAAAAAATAATTCCTTTTTCAGATACATGAAATTGACAATTAATTATAAGTTATTAATAGAGCATTATACAGGATGACATATGAATCTCTGCTTTTGAATTACTAACTGTAGATTGAAATTTCATTTTCATATGGGCTATTGTATTGACTAAGCTGATTAGATTATTAAAACCTGTCCAGTTATCTGTAAAAACAAGGGTAATATATTTAACTTACTGAAGACAATGTCCTGTACATCATAACCAGTTTCAGAACTCCTTTAATCTGAACTATTCCACCTAGTAATTTGTTGTGTCGACGCCCCCAGGCGAAGAAGTAGGAATTCCCAAGACATACAAATAGAGGTCTGGCCGTGGTAGGAATGTTGAGTAGCAGTTGAATAGCAGTCGAGTAGCAGTTGTGTAGCGGTTGAGTAGAGATCATCCGAAGGTGCTAGATAGCAGTAGCTTGAGACATAACATAATTTAAGCAAGTTAACGATTTTCGGATAAGTTTTTGTATCTACACTATGCAAAAGACTGGGTAAATTACTGAAATGTTTTTATTGAAGATATCACTCATATAATAGAGATGAGTGTTAGAAAAACATGACGAACAAAATTCATACGCTATTAAACGAAGTAGGTATAGATGACAATTGCTGTCTTAAAAAGTAATAGAAATGCATACCGTTTGATACGTAGAAACCACGTCTAAACATAGTTTTAAAACAAACATCCAATTTAATTATCATATATTTTTAAAAGTGGATAATTTACCAGAAACATATTTTCCCTTTAAATTGCGTTTGAAATAAAACGCTAACTCTTCCAGGTTATATGCATGAAATAATGATAAAATGAACTTCACGGGGCTTTTGTTACAACTCTTTCATTTCTAAATTCATATTGAGCAGGTTAGATCGACTTTACCTGTATTTGGTAATGCTATACAATAGTACGAATAGAAAGTAATGTGAAGTAAAGGTAAAGACGGACTATACGATAGAATTCAGTGTCACAATGTAGTCACAATTCAGAGTTTTAAATATTTAAGTGAACATAAGGATAAAAAATTTCTGTAAACACGCAACTTTCATTTTGTATAAATATATTGAACTCCTGAATCTGGCAACATAACAATTATTAGCAAAAAGAATAATTAAATATCGTTAAATGAATTCATATAGATATTGGATTTTATGCTAATGTCTCACTGAAGCTAGATCAATTGATAGAGTAGTATAGATGTCTCCAAGTTATATCTGAATATCATATTAAATGTAATATCTCTATATCTTTCGAAAAATGTTCAAATTCCCAATTTTTTACACGTTTGTTCTTGTGATTTCTTATCAGCAATATTGATTTTTATAGAACAAGACGGACATTCTTTTCAACAAGATACAGACTGTCTTTATAAGAGAGTTATACAAAACGCAAATGCAACTTTAGAAATGAAAGGAATATCATTAAGTGCGCATGCGCTTTATATTTCACGATAGAAAACATTTGTCTTGATTTATTTTTTTACGGCTTCAGTTCATGGAGTTTAGTATCATTAGTGATGCCTTCATATAACTCACAACCGAACAATTTCTTTTCATATTTTTCAACGATTTTATCTTTAAGTGCGTTGGAAGCATTGTCTAACTTTCTGCGATTTCACGGTGATTTTACACTTAATTTCAATAAACAATTTCCCTTACTACAAAGAATCAACGAGCAGAAAATATTATGCGATTTATACCTAAGTACACACATATATACATTTAGACATATCTATGTGTGTTTGTACTATATCATATGCATTTTGTATCAAATACTTCATGTTTGTGTATAGTAATATATGTATACGTGTGTGTGTGCTTATCTGTGCATCTGATTGCATGTGTTTCTATGCGCATGTATGTGTGTATACGTGTGTATATAGTTGCATGTTTCTATGCATCATTGAGCATCTGTACGAAATTATGTATAGTTACGTATATATGACCGTATAACATTTGAAATGAAATATAGATGAAGTAGGAACTGTATTTACCTAGGAAATGGTAATTACTTTGATGTCCTTTTCTATACAACAATTCTACTTCAAAATTGAAATAGTTTAATCTCTATCCAAAACTTTTCTGTCTTGGTAGAGAGATAACAAGTTCACTGAATTTTTCTTTTGTAAAATCGAACACGATTATATTTCATATTCTAAATGTATTCCTTTTCTGCATTACACAAATCAGAATGCATGAATAAATATATCTCGTGAGAGGCTGATTACAAAATAATGAATTCAAACAATTTCCTGAAATAAATGTAAATTAATAGAGTGTTTCTCTCTCACTCTTTCTCTCTCTTCCTCAGTCCACTGATTTTGTGCGTGTGTCTCTGCGTAATCTTCGCAAGTTTTATGAATATAGATTTAAGAGGGAATGCATGTGTATAGTTGGCGTTCGCTTAGCAGAATTGTAAAGATATTATGTACTGTGTACCGATTATTTACGTTAAATTTCAATGATGTTGACTTAGTCATTTTTTTATGAAGTCGCAAAATATCTAAACCGCCAAGAATAATGTTGTATATAAGAGACGACTGGTTGACAAACACCATTGTTGTATGATGATGCGGTCATTTTCTCAGTAATTTAGTGTCGAACATGAAGATATGGATGCTAACGCCACACTGTTGCTCAAAATAAGCAACACGATATCCAGATGTGAAGCAGTACGACCGTTTCAAGCGGCTCCATTTAATTGAACAATGCAATCATTACATTACCTTAAATGCAGCTACATAATTAAATAAGTATACTTTTTTAATCAGTCGGACACAATAATATAATTTTACTTAAATACTCTTATAGAGTAAGAAGAGAAAGTCCATGCTGCTAGCACTTCTACTTAGAAGTTTCTAAGACATCAGGAAAAAAATTAGTTGGGGTCATATCGTGTAACAGATTTTGGTTCAGTTTTAATTTATTGGTTTTGTTTATCAATTACCAAATCTTAGGCTAGAGAGTTGTGTCTGTTAGGAAAGGGCAGGAGAGAGTTGACAGAACATAGTGGGTGTGGTCATAAAACTTGTCAAGATTATTTGGAAGAAGTATAAAGTAACCGATTATAAGGCGGTTGGATAGTGGAAGACCTCAGTTAAAGGGACAAGACGCTAATAAAACCAAAGATGATAATACAGAGGAAATTTTATCATGGGATACTATAGGTGATTGATTTAAACAATATTGTTATGTTGTATGATGATAAAATGTAGGATTATCAAGAAAAAAAAAATTAAATAAAAGATAAATTTTGAATATATACCAAAATTTTCAACAATAGAGAGAGGAAAAACAATTACATAGTTTAATATTCATTCATATACTTAAATATTTACTTATTAGGTGGTATCTATAAAGACTGATCCCGGTATCTACTAAAAGAATACTGGAGCGATAAAACATGCTAACTGTATATCAATTATAAGCTAAGAGGTATGTTTTAAGTGGTGAAGTTACCGGTCCTATTATATACAAGCTAATATAAATTCCCTGGGGTACATAATTAGAAGGTCTACTTATATAAAGGCCATTATAAAAATAGTATGATCAGTAGGGCAAAACACCATAGAAAGGAATAAATAATTCAATCACTAAAACCATGATGAAGTATATATACCATATTGTCAACAATAGAAAGAGAAGATTATATTGAATTTATTTAATATTCTATCATATACTTAATTATTTACTTATTGGCTGGTATCTATAAAGACTCTTCTAATTATTTACTAATGAAATACTGAGGCGGTAAAACATGCAACTATATATTAATTATAAGCTAAGACGTATATTATAAGTTGTAAATTTACCAGTGTCGTCATTCTAGCGACATACTCCTTTTAAAACATGTTTTTCTTTATTATGATAAGAACTGCTTTTTTTCCTATCACTATTATGTTGTGATAAATTCATTTTATATACTTTTACTTTCTGTAAATAAATGTTAAATCCAATCCTTCTCTTCATATTATCTATACGAATTCTCATGGAATGAGTATAAAGAAAATGGATTCGTTAACGATTTATTTGCTTGCACCATTATGAAGTTATACTCAAGCCATTGTCAACGAGAAAATAAAGTCAGCCCAGTATGAAATAACGAAATAACATTCTTAAGACAAACATAACTTCCTAATTTCACTTCTACAGATATCTTCACCTTGCTATCAAAAACACATCTTATCCTGTTTGAACTGTCTCATAACCTGCTAGTGAAATGTCGGTATCTTCAACGTACACGATGAGCGTAGCTCACGAGTGTATAATTACTTCTAGCGTTCCGTCTACACTAACTTCTCGCGGCTAGACCATTACGACACCGAATTTTACTGATATATGTATATATATATA
>NC_068982.1:18203208-18211478 GCF_001194135.2 Octopus bimaculoides
ATATATATATATATATATATATATACATATTTAGACGTTACCTAACCTGAGGTTTATAATTAGTGATATTTATATTTACTACAGTAAAAAGATTTGTTGGGTACCACGACAAGTCCAGTCAGCTTTAACTGATAATTTGACATCTCACCGGCATCTCACCGTTATAGTTTAATATTAAAAATTGAAGACAGTTTCATTAAGCAAGAAAATAATTTTATTAACAGTAAAATTTCATAATATAAATGTTGACGCAAGAAAAGAACGTTGAAGAGAAAAACAGTAATAACAGTAAAATGATTTAGCTGTACTATCTAGCAAGCTAAATTGTAGTACGTAGCTGTGGAATGGAATATTTCGGTGAATGAAATGTTTTTCTCCTTCAACATTCTATTAAAGTTGAATGGAAGGAAACAGCAAAGAGTTTGAAATGTTCTATTTTGATAGAGGAAATATGCAAGCTTCTGCAACCATTCTACCCCCGCCCCCCTTGGACAGGAAATATTATAATCTGGTTTGCTCAATTGGAAGCAAAACAAGTTTCGCAGCGAACATATTAACAACAGAAATACAGGAATAAAACATTATGTTAAGCAATTTACAACCACATCTGAGCAACGTAATTAAAGACTTATTAACAGACCCTGTTTAGCCAGGTTCATATTTTTCAGTGAAGGAAAAAATACGAAAGAGAACTTCTAGCTCTAAACAGAAACGATTCGCGAAATTATTTAATAATGAACAGTTGGATGATAGGAAACCTTCTCAACTTGTTTGGAAGAATGAGAGAACGTCTCTGTTAAACAGTTAGCACATTTGGCAGATGGTATATTGGATATATCTTCAAGTGAAAATTTAAGAAATAGTCAAATTGATTGAGAAACTATTAATGATTTAACCTCCATTTTTCTGAATTAAAAGAGATGAAACTCGATTACGAAAAACAGTTTAAAATGCCAACAGATAAAATTGAAAATCTACACAATTTGGAAGAGACAGCAAGCGTTCTTCTTTTCGTTACAGTGGAAGTTGGCGTGAACTCTCAAGAGAAAACCCAGGTGAAATTTGATATGTTGGTATCATTTAAAATTCGATGCCAAGGAGCATCGTTGTATTAGACCATGTTCCTTCGATTTTTTAAATAAGAAAAAGCTGGGGAAAAAACACTTAAACAACAGATTAAACACGACGAAATCTGTGGATTATCTTTTGAAGCGTCGCGTATTCTTCATGTTTGATTCCAACTCGAAACAAAATTTCTTGTCTGATACAGGGGCAGTTTATTCTATTTGGGCTAGTAAATTGTTGTCAGAAAAACCGAAACCTGCTCATTTAACATTACAGCCAGTTATTCAGTTTGACATCAAAACATTTGGAGAGATTGGCTTGACTCTCAACTTACATTTAAGAAGAGAATTTATATGGATTTTTATAGTAGCAGATTTACCTCGTCCTATATTAGGGGCAGATTTTCTATTATATTACAATTTATTGGTGGACGTTAGAAAACAAAGATTGTTAGACTCAGTTACCTCGTTGGACGTTAAATGCATGAAATGCAAGAAAGTGACAGTTAGTCTGTTGTATTGTATGGCGTGTTCTGAATTTTGAAAACTATCCAGATTTTGAAAAACTATCCAGAAATTACGAAACCATGAGCTCCACCCAGTTGCTCTAGACCACATAGACTATCCACCGAAAAGTTATAGATTGCTAAGGCCGAATTTCGTCACATGTTGGATCTGGAAATAATTCGTCCTTCTAGTAGTAATTGGTCTACACTTTTAGTTTTGGTTTTAAAAAATAAGACTGATTGGTGCCCTTCTGGTGATTTGATTTGCGCCAGCTTAATGCCAAAACACAGCCTGATAAATATCCAATTCCTCATATTCATGATTTTTCAGTGTCATTAAATGGTAGTAATATTTTTTCAAAGATTGGTTTAGTTAGAGTTTATAATCAAATTCCTGTTGACGAGGATATACAAAAAAAGCTGCCCTTAGAACTCCATTTGGATAATATGAGTTCCTTCGCATGCCTTTCGGATTAAGGGACGCGACCAATACCTTTCAAATGTTTATAAACGAAGTAACTAGAGATTTACCTTTTGTATTCGCATATATAGACGATCTCTTCATTCACAGTCCTTCAGAAGAAGTTCATGAAAATCATTTAAAGCATATATTTGAAAGACTATAAATCAATTGAAATGCGTTTTCGGTGAACATACCAACTCTTTGTTAGGTCATCTTATTGAAAAGGATGGGATTCGTCCACTTCCAGATAAAAGTTGGAGCTATTAACATATTTCCAGTACCCAACTCTTTACGAAAGCTCCGTGAGTTCTTAGGACTCATTCATGATTATAGACGATTTATGCCTAATTGCACAGAAAGTTTATTCTATTTAACGGAATTGTTGAAAAATAGGAAAAGGAAAAACGAAGTAATTACTTTAGAAGAGAAAGAATTACAAGCTTATCATTGCATTAAAACGAACTTAGTGAAGCAACAATCTTAACCCACCAGTTTCCTGAAGCGAAATTATCATTGATAGTTGATGCTTCCGATGCAGGAATTGGTGGAGTTGTACAAACATTTAATTGTGGTTCTTGGCAAACTTTATAATATTTTTTCTAAATATTCCAAGGCAGCAGAGACGAAGTACAGTATTTTCGGCAGAGAATTGCTAGCCGCTTATCTGCCAATTAAATACTTCAAGCATCTTCTGGAGGACAGGTCATTCACCTTATTTACTGATCCTAAACCATTGACACATGCACTTACAAATTCGTCTCAAAAATATTCTCCAATTTGAAATTCAAGCTGTTGCCAATTCATTCTAGTAAATGACTTATCTGGTGTGATATTTCCACAGGATTTTCTAGACTAATTGTGCCTGAACAGCGAAGAAAAATTGTTTTTTTCTACCTTAAATAGCTTATCGCATCCTGGTATTGCAGCATGAGTGAAATTGATTTCAAATCGATTTGTCTGGCCTGGAACGAATAGGGATATTTGTTCTTTGGTTCAGTCTTTTATACAGCGTCAAAAATCAAAAGTGAATCTGAATGTTAAAGTGCCACTAGGGACTTTTGCGATCCCTGATGGTAGATTTCAACACACATATGGACATAGTTGGACCATTACCTCCTGTAGAAGGTAATGATTATTTGTGAACAAGTATTGCTCGTTTTTCACGTTGGCCTGAAGTTTTTCCAATCAGACACATGTGCAGTGACTATAACCAAAACTATATTCAGTATTTGTATTTCGCAACAGACCGTGGAAATCAATTTGAATCTACACTTTTTGCATAATTTGATAAATTGTTGGGAATTCATAGAATTCGAACAACTGCTTATCACCCACAATCCAACGGAAACAGTGAGATTTGATCATTAGTTAAAAACAGCATTATGAATTTATTCTGATTCTAAAAAGTTGTTTAGAAGCGTTGCCTCTCATTATAATTGGGAAAAGAATTTCTATCTGATATTCTTTCTTTTCCAAATGTTTTGTACCTGCTGATATTAAATCTTGGACTCGTGTATTTCTACATAACGATACCACTCATCATTCACTGCATTATAGATACAGTGGACTGTGCAAAGTTTTGTCAGTCAAAGATAAAACTATGACTTTAGATATTTATGCAAAAAATGAAACTGTCAGTTAACAAGGCTTATTTTCACCATTCTTCATTTCATGAAATAAAGATTCAAAGTAAACATTTGGAAATAACTTTGAAAAGGATATCTCACAAGACAGCGAACATAACACAGAAAATAAGCGAACATAACACAGAAAAAAATCAATTATGAAAAACACATATCAATGAAAAAAAAAGACAAAAATTAGCAGGATTGTACATTGAATTTGTTTAATTTTGTACTTCATCGTGGATTTTAAAATTTTCTGGAATATTTTTTTTTAAACGATGCTTTATAATTGGTTTTTTTCTTTTCCAAGAGACTATATTGAACATTTTTGAGAAGTTGTATCGAACATTCCATGAACGTTGTAAATTTTTTGTGAAGCCGTTACTTCGCGGATGTTTGTTGTTGTATTAAGTATTTATACATCTGTCCTTTTTTTCAAAGTTTCTTACTTTCATGATTGTTCCCAGTTTTTGTTGAGATTGATTTGAAATATATATATTATTATTGTAATTTTTTTGAAAACATTAACAATTTTTCTGATGCAGAACTTGTTGTAGCGGTTATAAGAGTTTAGTAGCAGCATGACGTCATAGTCGTGTCTGCGCTCTTTTGTTTATGAGTGTCTTACGTTTTTTCATTGGTCGATTTTACTGTCCAAACATCGAAAAGTTTCTTTTTCATATAGATAAGTTCTTAGAATCGGGTTTAGAATTTTGATGCAGCTTTTGGAATAGCGTCGCAATTTCCGATAGAATATAACTTTAAACTCTATATTACTGTCGTAATATTCATATTTTACCGAGACGTGTCAAACTGAGGCACCGGAAGTGATATCTTTTAATCATACATATCTTAGAAATATACGTAGAACCAGAAATATTTTATGTGAAAAAACCGTTAGCCATACATTTCTCTAGAATGTATGAAAGGCTGAAAAGAAAAAAAAATACCTATGTAAGGAACGAACCTGCATAGTTCTTGACACGTTTCCATGGCCTGAATGTAAAAGAAACTCATTCAAATGTGATATTCATCCGTTCCTTTCATTGAAGAAAATCTCGGCTACGCTTTCAAGCGTTGCCTGATTTAATCATGAAACAGAAACTGGTCTGATCCTGAATTTCCAAGTCTAGAAGTTCCCTTAAAATTGTTTGTTTTGTTCCAACTTTATATTGTTGAATGTCATTTATTACTTCCCTCTTTTTATACTACCAGCATTAAATTTTGATTTATTGATATCAGTGTTTGTGTTGCTCCGAATATTGAACATAAATATTAATATATGAGATAATCGATGAATCAGATAAACGATATGGACCAAAAATGTAAAGTATTTCAAATGTAAAGCATTTCAAATGCACAGATATTAACACAACGGCATTCTCTCTTTGGAATAGAATTATCTGAACGTAAAATTCGATGGCTTGTGTAATATTTCCTTCTGTCATTCATCGGATAAATAGAAATACATTATTCATACCTTTTTTTCATAACGCAGCAAAACTTATTTTACTCTGCAGACTTTAATTTCTCTGCTCAAGTTATATATCAATATTTATTTTTCAATTTATTATTCAATTTTCTTCATGGTAATTCGCATCAATTTTCAATATATAATTTCATTCAAATTCGTATATAATTCCATTCAAATTAGTTGATATCTCATTAGCAAGATAAGGAAATATTATACCATCATTCATGTTATTCGATACTTCCACTAATATTCGACAAAGGAGGGAACGTATTATTTCAGCATTATGCTTTCACTGTTGAATTTATAATATAAGAAAATATCATTATTTTTAGAACTACACCGCTGGTCCTGATTTAGCTACATGTACATATTCATTTCATTGAAACAAAACAAACACATAAAAGAACCGTTTAATAGGAAACGTTCTTATAAATTGATGTTACCCATTATCAATGGTGTAAAATGCAGCATTCATTATATTAAATTTTAGTATATTTCTCTGTTGTAGGTCAACCATGTTTTGATTTAAAAATCCAATAGTTTATGTAACAAACATTTGGATATATATTATTTGTTTATGAAGCAAAACAACAGTCTAAAATATGAAGCAATATATATGTTAGGAAAAAACAGAGTGAAATAAAGTGTACAGTAACATACATCTGAAAACCGATATTTTCTAACTGATATATAATGATACAAAAACTTTTCATAAGATGAATCTGTCTTTATTTCGATTCCAGGTAGGAAATGTTTCTTCTCAAATAATTTAATAATATCGAAAACGTTTCAATTCCAACTCCAGAACTCATTTCTTGTATGCTTCGAAAATTCCAATCTCGAAATATTCCAGCAGTAGTATCCACCAACTTTCTAAAAAGAGTTAATAACTCCGGAAGGTGTGTTTCCCAAAGTTTTCATATGTGAATTGAAACTGGCTCACACAATGTATGTGTTAATGTTCCAAAGAAAGCTAAGTGCTTTTTTACAGCAACCTACAATTTTTTTTTTATCATTATATATATAAACGAGTGTGGTTTCGTAATGGAAATGAATATAATATCCCAACAGGTTACATTTCGAAATATCTCATATTCCTCTATAACACTCATCACTCGTCATGGCAATCATTTAATGCTTATGGATGCGTGATTAAAAGTTCCGATAATGTCTTTAGTAAAATTCCTATCATTCGGCCTGATTCAATATTTTTGCATGTTTACATGATATAATATGCAAATATTTTGCTTCATTTGCAATTTGGTGGATTTCAGATATGTAGCAGTTATTTAGCATTTAAATAATCGAAAAAACGTTACAGGTAAATGCAAATGTGATATGAAACTTTTTTTTTTAAGAATACAGAAATTTTCACTGGAATTTTAGCTACCGAGTTCATTATCAAATTATTCATCTTGGTGGAAATATTCTTATTATATAGGGTTCATTAATGTAGTGAAATACATTTTTATTTTCTTTTATAATGCAGCTTGTTTTCTGAGTGAGATGCGGTTTTGAATCTAATCCTAATGACAACGTTATTAGAACAGGGCATATGTTATAAAGGTGTTATGTATTCATTTTATTACTTCTAAGTTCCCTCCTTTACTCTACGCACCCATTACTCCATTTTTGTGTCCTTCAAAATTTTCGTTGTATAGAAATGTCAGGATGACATGATCACTATAATCTCCAAACCAAAGATGCTCTGAATACATACATACATTCATATATGAATATGTTTTTTCCGTATCACTGTGAAACAAATGGAATGATAACCAATGAAGGAGCAGGCGGAAAGAAAGGGAGCCTGAGGCTGTTCTGAACAGCCCCTCCTCAACAAAGCTGTCCTAAATGAAGCCAAGCAACATCGCCGTAATCTCTTAACGACATGGCTAGACTACAAGAAGACGTTAGACTCTGTTCCCCACTCATGGGTGAAAAACTCACTAAACCTTGCAAAAATTACCAGATGCTCTAGTGAATGCCATTGAAAGACTCACTGCAACATGGTCCACACAGTTATCACCGAAAACTACTAAAGCAACAACTTTGGTCACAAATTGAATTAAGCTGTCAAAAGGCATACTTCAAGGAGATAGTTTATCCGTAATGCTGTTTGTACTGGCTGTGAATCCTTTCGTAGCCCTGTTAAAGAAATGCAAAGGCTACATGCTGAGATATGAAGGAAAAAGTTAAGTTAATGTTTCGCACACGGTATCGTCACAAGGCAGTACCAGTTCTAGTACCAAACGTTGGTATGTTGGACTGGACACTCGATGAGATACGCAGCCTGGTCATTAAAACCAGAAAGATACTGATCGCCATTGGCAACATCCACATTACAATTACATCGTTTTCTTTTGACACTTTTGTGGCAGAATAAATTTAGGGAAAAAATGTATGCATAAAGCCAACTATAATTTAGAGTGGCATAAGAAAATAAGAAAGAGGAATGGTGATATAGCTACTTAATGCAGCATATTGTCTACAAGCCCTTAGAATTAAATCCATCGCGAATTGACACTTACGTTCTTGTTAGTGGTGATAAATCAATTAATGCCAGATATTCTCCCCGACTACTATCTTGCAGGGACCATATGTCCAGCCCTTATCTACATAAAAGAATATGTCTCAGAGTTGCATGTATTATAATGACAGATAGATAAGAGGTGATAAGCAGAAAGTGGAAGGTCAGGGGTGGCTAGACATATTAAGATTATCAAATAAAAGGGGCATAAAATTGGATAACAAAAGAGGTCAAAATGAGTTCTAAATGGGGGAATTAAAAGTGAGGGTAATGAGGTGTATTCTAACTTAGCAAAATTTACAGATTAAAAATTTAGAAAAAGATTTTAGGACCATTTAAGAGAAAGAGAAGAGATAAATCAAGCTAAACCTTAAAAGTGGCGTACTTCAGTCTACAAGAGAAACGTCATTAGGGCTTTTCGTAGTATATTGCTAAGGTAGCCATGCTAAAACTTCCACAATGAATCTATAATTAAATTAAGATATCATCATAGTAGGAGCACACAGTTTATATTGACTCAAAACCAGAGATTAAAGCCTAAAAAAAAAAGATAAACATTTCTATACTGGGTAAGCCTATTTAAAACACTTTCAAAAAAATTTATATAA
>NC_068982.1:18211622-18214023 GCF_001194135.2 Octopus bimaculoides
ATATATATATTTAAAAAGAAAATATTTATAGAATTTATGAAATATATAGTGCAATTATAAATATAAATATCATATTGTATTATATTATACCAAGAGTTCTATGAAGAGAAGTTACAAACCCATCCACAAACAATAGAAATTGCACAAAGTATATATGAGGGTAAATAGATATATAAAAGTTCCATAATATAATATAAGATAAAAGAATAAATAAAATAAATAAAGTTTGAATAAAATGAAAATAAGTGAAAGACAAAAAACTGTTTGTATAAAATTCCAATAAAAATTTATAAAATGAAAAAATAAAGATAACGATAAAAAATTTTACATCGCGAATGCCATAGAACGTATAACGGATATAAAAAGAGAAAAAATAAAATAAAAATAAGGAGAAGCAAGGGTATGCGTAACAAAAGCTAACTAAATGATGAATGAAATATAAAGATACGATTGGAAAGGGTTTCAGAAAATATTTTTAAACTATATTATTATAGACACAGATATGTGTCGAATAATAACGGTTCACTGGGGGCATCCAATATGCTTAAGGGTGGCGTAAGATCTGGTAATCCATTGTAAATATACATATTATAAGTGGAGGCGCAATGGCCCAGTGGTTAGGGCAGCGGACTCGCGGTCGTAGGATCGCAGTTTCGATTCCCGGAACGGGTGTTGTGAGTGTTTATTGAGCGAAAACACCTAAAGTTCCACAAAGCTCCGGCAGGGGACGGTAGCGAACCCTGCTGTACTATTTCACCACAACTTTCTCTCACTCTTTCTTCCTGTTTCTGTTGTACCTGTATTTCAAAGGACCAGCTTTGTCACACCCTGTGTCACGCTGAATCTCCCCGAGAACTACGTTAAGGGTACACGTGTGTGTGGTGTGTGTGGAGTGCTCGGCCACTAGCACGTTAATTTCACGAGCAGGCTGTTCCGTTGATGGCATCAACTGGAACCCGCGTCGTCGTAATCGATGGAGTGCCAAACATATTATAACAAATAGGGGAGAAAATCCTAGGACTGAAGGGGAATTAATGCAATATCAGTATAGGAAAAATGCAAATTAAAAAAGTAAGGCTTATAAGTGAGCATTATTACGTATGTTTCTATACAATAGAGGGTATGTTATAAATAATATGACACCCCGAATAATTTCTGCCAACAAATTAAAGTATGATATGTATAATATTACCTGTTTCTAAAATATTTGAAGGTACAGGTGATCCTATGTATACAAGATACTCTAAGGTCTAATCTATTAGTAATTATTATCAATTAGGATTTTTCAAGGTGTTTTAAATAACTTTATAAAATATAGACATTTTTATCTTATATTTTTTACATTTAATCTCTGGTTCTGAGTCAATATAAACTGCGTACTTGTACTTCTACTCTTATGATATCTTAATTTAATTATAAAGGCGGCGAGCTGGCAGAAACCTTAGCACGTCTGTCTTTACGTTCTACGTTCAAATTCCACCGATGTCGAATATACCTTTTATCCTTAAGTACCAGTTGCGTACTGAGGTCGATCTAATCGATTGAACCCCTCCCCACAAATTTCTGGCCTTTTGCCTAGACTAGAAAAGAAATTAATTATGGATTCATTGTTGAATAATTTTAGCACGATCACCTTAGCAATATGCCAGGAAAAGGCCTTATGAGATTTCTCTTATATATTAAAGTACCCCACTTTTAAGGTTTACATTGATATATCTACTTTCTCTTACAAGGTTCTAAAATCATTTTCTAAATTTTTAATGTATAAATTTGGCTAAGTTAGGATACACCTCATTATCTTCACTTTTAATTCCCACATTTAGAACTCATTTTGACCCCTTTGCTTTCCAATTTCACGCTCCTTTTATTTGATAATCTTAATATGTTTAACCACCCATGACTTTCCTCTTTCTGCTTATCACCTCTTATCTATCTGTCATTATCTTACGTATCTTTTTATGTAAATAAGGGCTGGACATATGATACCAGTAATATAACGGCCGGGGATAATATCTAACATTAATTGTTTTATCACCACCAACAAGAACTTAACTGTCAACTCGAAATGGATTTATTTCTAAGGGCATGTAGACAATATGCTGCATTAAGTCTTTTGATTGTGATAAAGATAAATATAAATGTAGGTATATCATCATTTCTCTTCCTTCACACCTATTATCTTCCTATGCCACTTATAGAAGGGTTTAGGTATACATTTCCCACCTAAATTTATTCTGCCACAAAAATAGCAAAATGAAACAAGGTAATTATTTTAGTCACTTGTACTGATGAAAATTTGCTAAAAAATAATAGTTTATCCTTTAATTAGGAAATTTATATGCCTCGATTTAAGTACCTAATTCAACTGTATCTTAATTATATATATATATATATATATACA
>NC_068982.1:18214351-18217553 GCF_001194135.2 Octopus bimaculoides
TATATATATATATATATATATATATATGCATATATACATACATATATACATGTATGTGTGTATGTACACTCACACACACAGATATATGTATTACGTAATTAGACAGGTTTCTACAAACACACCCGACAGTTATGTCACTTCCGCTGCAGCTGTCCATAGAATTATCTAACAGGTAGCAGCTGTTCTGTGGTTTGAAATGTGTAGTGATGTTTAATCCATATCAAACTGTTTTTTTTCTATTGCAAATATGTATATGTTCGTGGACTGGTTGGAGGCTTTCATTTAAATTATTCATGGAATGTCCTAAACAAATTTGGAGGTCATGAAATATTATATGTCTCTTGGGTTCATATGATCTGATGCTAAATGTTTTGTGGTTGGGCATCATTTTTGTCTGTAGCGTGGGTTATTTTTTCTGTCCGTGGTATGGTTTATTCCTATTACAGCCATGCTTTGTTGAAGACTGCACTTGAATACTCGTTTATATTCTCCAAGACGTACTGTGCTTCTTGTGTTCTTTTTGATATTTTTTTCCAAAACATGAAGCAGAATTTGGTATTTCATTTCAATACATCATTTATGGTTTGTAGACAGCGCTCAACAGGATTTGAGTAGTTACTCTTTATTGTACAGATCAAAGACCAAGAGTTGCCACCACAGGGTATGTATATAGTTTATATTCATGGATAATTTGAAGCTTCTTTTCCTTTTCATTCAGTGTTGCATACGCTTAGATGTTGCTGTTACAGAGATTTAAGTTGCGTTCAATCAAAAAAATAATAAAAAAAATAATAAAATAAAAAAAAAAATAGATGTACTCAAGGAGAAGCAAAAGATTGTGTGTACATGTATTTGTTTAGATTTTGTTTACTGGTATTCTTTTGGTCATTATAGTAGCAAGTATATTTTACGAAATCAAAGATATTTTGATGATATCTGATACTATAGAAGAGGCAAAAATAAAAATGGAAATGCGGGGTTCACAAGAATCTATAATAGAAGTCCTCCATCAGCTTAACAATTAGTGTTACACTGTAAGAGATAATGCCTTCCGCCTATCTGCGCTCTGACATAACAATTACAGTGTTACACTGTAAGAGAGAATGCCTTCCACCTCTCTGCGCTCTGACATAATCCCCACCAAGTAATTGAACTTATATCTTTCTGGTATCGATAAAAATGGTCTGGTTGTACGCAGTGGATTGATATAATTATTGGAAATTCTAATTAAATCTTTTGTTGTACCTGTTCGGTCTTCTGCGCATTCGGTTTTCAAATCTCATCCCGCCATTGAGAAATGGCAAATCCTCTGTCAGAAGTTGCAACCGACAGACATTTGCCACTATTCGTAAAGGTAGTCAATGGAAACATTTCTTTTTTTTTTTTCTTTGCTCAGCCGGAGGATTGGTTGCCACCACCCCAGCAATATTCTTTGAAACAATAATGCTGAACAACCTTGTCTCCATTTTCTTCTAACCAATAATCTCACACTTGAAAACCAGTGGCACTTGCGACAAAGCACTAACTATATGAGTTTTACAATAAGATTGATAAATAAAATTGAGTACATTACAATCCCACATTGCAGAGGAACTGTTTTGATCTCACCACGGTGCATGATAACAATATGGTGTGTTAGGATTTAGAGAATCACTACCTGTTAACTCTGTAAACTTATATCGTTCCTTATAGTGTGCCAGTTATATGACATCATGCAAGCGCAGTTTTTAATAGTAAGAGAAGCACATCTACCGTTTCTGACGCAAACGATATGAAAAAATGTTGTGCCTTATCACCTAAACTTTTCGGTAAAGACTTTTTGGTTAAGTCACATGAAGTGTTGACAAAGCATTTATTTGAAGTTGGTTTACATATACGTTTTCATATTTAAAAGTCTTTTTCTACAGATTTCAGTCAAAATCTAAGGACAAGCATCGAATTCTTTATGAACAAATGTTTGCTGATAGTTGTGGATTGTTTATCCAGCACGATTCCAGCATGCAAGCAATTTCTGTCCGTGGCCTCGTCATCAGCATTTTAGAACTAGAAATTCTGCCTCGCCTAATGCAATTCATACACAACGTTGACCTTCTGGAATAAAAATACATGTGACTAAACTAAAACAAATATTATACACTCGGATATCACTTATTTTCATTGTTAAATGCACGCGACATCCTCTGGTATAGGCATATGAAATATCACACGCAAATATCACATACCAACCAAATTAAAGAAACTCTGGAATAACGAAATCAAACAAGAGATGGAAGCTGTAGTAACATTTGAACCTAGAAAGCTAGGTGAGAGACAGACCAGTTAAAGGCGATAACGCTACTGCTGCTGCTGCTGCTGATGATGATGATGATGATGGTGATGATGATGATAGTGAGGCTGATGAAGAGGAAAAGGGCAAAATGTGAGAGGCAGAATGTGTTTCAGAAACAATGTTTTTTTTTCCTATTCCCCTGAACTTTTTGTTGATAATTCATTTCATATGTGAATATTTATAGATAAGAATTTCCATTTCAATAAATCATACTAGTGATATCTATTAAACATATCTGCGTATGGCCCCCATATTTATTAATAAATAATCAATTTCGATAAATTCAGCGACATTTCCATTTTCTGATTTGACTCTATCAGCTGTCAGTAAATCTAACTGAATTCGCCATATGGTGAAATAGATTATATCATCTGTTCCGCATGTGAAATTATAATATATCAGTTGCCATCTCATACTGCAAAAATTAATTGCGCATGTTTTCTTAAAATGGGACATTACGTAAACAATTCTCAGGTAATAAAAAACACAGATTATATTAAGGATGGTAATGATGATAAACATGATTCAAGAATACTCCATTTAAGGTATCATTTCCATCAATTTAGTGACGGAGTGGAATATCTCCAACGGTAATATTATGTATAAAAAAACAAAATCGACACATCAAATAATACTAATGGAAGACATTTACTCAGACAAAATTGTGAGCCTGCCTTGTCAAGAAATAGACAGAAACAAATATATTAGTATATGTATAAGAACATAGATGACAAAGACAAAAGCGATTTCATGGACTTTATTAGCTAACAGCCGTTTCCGCCATGGAATTCGGTGGATTCAGAATTTAGTGACTGAGTAAAACATCCTGGCTTCATTGGAGTTTCAAACAGGACACACACACACATACACACA
>NC_068982.1:18218408-18218901 GCF_001194135.2 Octopus bimaculoides
ATATATATATGTGCACACATATATATATACATACACACACTCTCAATATTATTGATGTATGAAATTATTTACCTAAAATTTCATATGTTCAAATAACATGTTTACATAGGAATGTCAAACATATGTAATGCCTTTAATACAAGAAATTACACATACATTCTCTTCTGCGTTTATTCTCCTGCATAACGTACGTTCCTTTTCTGGAGGCAAAAGAAAAAAATGTTGACATATAACACACTCTGGGATATATGTATTCGTTTCTTCTTAGTCATTGACGTTAAAACATGACAGCATAGTATTTTTCTGCCATGGTAGGTTGATTGAGTTCGGTATGTTTGTCAGAGAGTACCTTCACTTACAGCAATATATGAACATATATGCGCACACATACACACACAGACACACACACACACACACATGCACACAGACACACACACACACACACACGCACAAAGACACACGCACAAACACACACACATATAAATATATATAT
>NC_068982.1:18219465-18223489 GCF_001194135.2 Octopus bimaculoides
TATATATCTGTAAAGCAGAACATTATTTTATCGATCCACATGACCAGTACACAACAATATCTATTAAGATTTCTGTTTCTCTGCTGTTAGTTTTAAATATATCTTTACCATTTCCTTCTAAATTTGACAGTTGTTGCACAGACAACCTGTCAAATACAATCCTCATTTCAAGTAGTCTTTCCTTTTTTTCTTTCTCCAGCTTTTCCAATATAATTTTTTTTTTTTTTCCAGAATGTTTTCAGTATTTTTGCTCTTATGTCTTCTCTCTTCTAATCTTCTACTTAATCAACAGTGGTAGTTTCACCAAATCTATTTTTCAGCCAACTAGTTAAGAAGAACGCGTGATTTTACACATTTGTTGTAAACATATAATGTTCGTTTCCTTTTCACTTATCACATTTCGCTCTTTCGGTTCTATTATAAAAATAGAAAATAACACATACGGTGGGCAAAATAACTTTGACGTCAGTCGAACGCCAGACTATGTGTTTTACATGTTTTAGTTGCTTTTTTTCTTCTTTCATCTGTAAGTTCTAAATATAAGTCCACTCGTAGAATTTTGCATCATCCGTAAACAGTGAATAGAATAGGAAAACTTGACAGAAATTCGGTTACCGTTCTAAGTAAGAACCACGTACTTGAAAAAGTGAAGTTAAATATTTAACCATTATCTCGTTTTGAATAACATATTCAATGGAATTAATATAAACAAAATATACTTAGTATGCAATAATTGCTAAAGATTTGAAGGAAGATTAATAGATATTCAGTCGAGATACTATGACATTTAAATCGACTAATTTGGCCTTATAGTAGAGCTTATTAATTGAACACTTTTGATATGTGATTAACGAGCGGGATTATTCATCGATCGATCGATTCATTAATCCATCGATCCATCGATCGTTCGATCGATCGATCCATTCATCCATCCATCCATCCATCTATCTATCTATCTATCTATCTATCTATCTATCTATCTATCTATCTATCTATCTATCTGTGCGTCTGTTTGTCTGTGTGCCTGTCTATAATTATGTATGCATGTATGTATGTACTAATCAATACATTTTCAATTATATTCCAGTATCTGTTTATGACTCTAAGTGTATTGCCTTGTACTTACGTAAGTTTTTGTTGATCGCAACTCTCCTAAGTGCAATGTGTACACGAATATTTACTGACAAAGTTCGGTAAGTACATTAGTTTTATATATGCATGTATATTCAGTCATTGTTTACATCACGGAATGTCATATCTGTAACAAAACAGGCTAGATTACTGAGTATTACCTCGTTATTTTGATCAATTTTGCCATGTACAGATTTAGTAAACATTTGGATATCTTGTATTAGCTCTTGGCCACACCTTCAGTGTTTCTATTGATAAGATAAATCGGAGAGAATGTATTTTAGTGCATACCTGGTGCATATTTGATCAACAATGTGGTGATTAGAGTCAATGTGAGATATGTAATTTGGTCTCAGAGCATCAAAGATCATAAAAAAATTGTAACGAAATAGAGTAAGACACATCAAGTGCGAATATTTTGGTCGAATATTAGTGAATACCATAGCTGGGGCTATTCAGTTAAATTATTACTGCTTAGTTACATTGCATAAAATTATATATGGCAAACCAATAACAGAGCTTCTATATCGATTGTTAATTGATTAGAAATAGTAGCTTAATCACTGTTAGATCACACCCTTGCATTTCAAGAGAGGGAAACTTTACAGAAAGTAGTTCTAAATATAGAAACCTACCAGATGGTCGTTGATGGAACACATTTTGTCGTTGATTTCCTAAATCAGGGATGATTGCGAATTATGCATTATAATATAATCTGAAAGATTATGCCAGTGATTATGTGTACAGAGATATTCCTGGCTTGCCATATTCTAATAATGTTCTACAAACTTGCAACACTATATTTCCCAAACACACTGACAGACACATACAAAGACAACTACCCAAAGACACACACATGCACATATAATCAGGGACAACAGAAGCAACTGTAAATCTAAAGTAAATGTAAGGGCATATTCGGTGAAATTGAGTATACAGCATAAATAAAATCGAATACGAGCGAGGGAGATCTTGTTTCCTCACATTCACAGAATTATATTCGTAGCACAAAAGCTTAATTATTAACTGCCGTTTCGATTTCATATATTTATATGTCTTCTTTCAATATGTAGATCGTTTATATTATCTATAACGTCTAAGACGAAATATTTAATGTGTTTAACTAAACCCATATCGACTCATTCACGTACCAAATATGGTACGCTTTTCATAGACCGCATCAATTTTTACACGGAAAAATTAAAACAGATGCAAGCTGAATTAATCTGTAACAGAAATCTCATTTTCTTTGAAATCGTTGCTACACTTATAAATACGATATCACATTTACTAAACACGGTATTCTGCCTTTAGTCAACATGTCTATTCTCACTACATTTGCATTACCACATCGTGAACAGATGTCGATGCGTTACTTACTCATTACCTTTCAAAGGAAAATAATTTGTTTAAATAGATCTTTGTTCAGATGTTTTCCTCTTATACAGAGAGCCATATTTTAAATTTTAAACAATGTCATAACGTCACTTTTTGAGTGAATATATAGCTTTGATATTCGCAGGAGTAGGAATTCTCTATGATACTCACATAAAGGGATCCGCTTGAGTCCCCCTACAAAGGGCACACACGACTGGCTTTCACTAAATTTCTACATATATATTTCTTAATGGTTTCTTGTGGAGAAGTGTACACTATCTTTCATACATTTAAAAACACCAAGTATCTCACGATGTTGCATATTTGACACCCTGCTGAAACTGAACTTATTTTTCTGAAAAGGTTTCCAATTCAAAGAAACAATGAAAACTCATTAATACCTGTTTCTATAAAGCATACCCAGGGGAGACTCATTCTTTTTTTCGATCCGAAACTAATTGAAATGCTACTGAGAAGGTTTCCCACATCATTATGTAAAGCAGCTGATGTACAAAAACCTCCGAGGTACAAAAAAAAACAAAACAAAAACGTTTTACTATTTTCATGAGACTGAACTGATACAGAAAGACTTTTTGGAATAAAAAAAAACCAAAGTTGTAAAATACAGAAAGATTTTTGATTCCTAGTGATACAGCTGATAAACGAAGAAAATATGTTGCAATTCCCAAGTTATGGTTGACCACATATTTGGCCACGTATAAATCAAAGGGGAAAAATAATAAAGTCCTCTGATATTAATGAAATTTCACACAGAAGTAGATAAATGGCCATAATTTGTAATGTATAAACAGAAAGTAAATCTTAGACTCATTATGCGGAGAAACTCTTCGATCGTATGATGCAAGCAATTTTGCAAGTAACATAATCACTCCATTAGTATACTTAGTGTTTACGTACATTTTCAATTTAACGAACACACATACTTGAAATACGTTAACTAAGTCTTTAGAATTATAGGGAATGCAGTCTTTATTTCAAAAAGAATTCTGCAAGTAGGAATTCTCACATGGAAACTGTACAGAAACCTCGCGAATAAACCGCATATGTAATTAACAATTACAGTTTTATCACTGGTTACTGGTTTCACACTAATTCAACGGATCGAAACAATGAAATAAAAAAAAGTTATTTTAAAAAATCTATATAGAAGGCAAGAGTACAAACAACAAAAGAAGCGAACCCATATACACACACATAACTTCACTGACGGCCGCAGCAGTATTAACAACACGACTAACAACGAAAGGAGCAACGGTGGTGACAACGATTGTTATAACAACAGCAGCAACAACAACAACAATTACCACTATGGCAACACCATGGGTGAACACAAAAACACAGAGAGATTCAGGAACTGTACAAAGCTTTCGTGTCCTGGGAGAGCAGCGGCACAACGGAGTGAGAGGAAGGGGCTGAGGGGAAGGCCACGCTGCTGCTAAAACAATGACACACACATACGCACACACGCACGCACACACACACACACGCACACACA
>NC_068982.1:18224400-18229757 GCF_001194135.2 Octopus bimaculoides
TATATATATGGTTCATTTAAATATCTTCCAGAGTTGATAACAACTAGTGAAAGGTGGCGGAATGTTAGAATTTTAATACACTCGGAGGAGAGAACTTTTGGTATCCGCACCGATTCTTGGGATTCCGATGACAACCTTTACTGTATTTCCTCTTATGTTTGGTGGACTGATTTCATTGTGTGGACAAGTGTTTATGCATAAGAAAGGTGACGGCCAATGAAACAACTGTTAGTGATCTTCATTGAAGTGCATAAATTATCTCGAGTCATTTGGTATAACTAATTTGTGTGGTAGCATATCTGCGTAGAACTGCGTATTCTGAAAACTTTTCTCGATAACGTTTATGCTCACATTTTAATGAATATCAATATATGAAAGCTTGAGGAAGTTTCAAGTAAAATTTAACTGAAGATAGTAAAAACACCTAACTGAAAAATGGGATATACGTATTGTGTGGATCTATCGATTCTTGCGCACAACATTACAATGGAAGGAAGAGATAACAATATCTATAGATATAAAACCATATTGATTTATTCAGTACAAGTGAAAAGTAGCGATGAAAGACCCTGTTGTGTATGTGCGATTGAAAGATTGAAAAGAATACATACTATAAAACAGGATGATATTGAAAGGATTTTCAATATCTACTCTAGCAATTGCACCTTATTGTTGACAATCGCAGTCATATACAGATGAGCATATGTAACATACGTATACATCCAATTCTCTTCCGTCAACCAGACTCTTTCTATACTGAATTTGCAGAAGTCTTAATTCATAAGATTATCTCCGCTTCGTAGGAGTTATAATCAAGATATATTTCAAAGAAATTTATATTGTGTTCTGGGATTAGATATAGTCCTCCATTTTCCACTTCAGGTCATGGGAATGTGTAGCAATCTTAGCTCATCAGTTCGTTTTATATTCACCACACGTGTATAGCTGACTGAATATTGGTTACATTTTGTTCAATTCTGAAGGATAATTATTCACACTACCACACTATCTCGTAGTATGGTAACTAATTTGATACCATCAGATTGCACCGACCTCGAATGCGATTTAAATTGGGTTAAAACATTTTTAATCTGAATAACTTATGGGGCAGGTGTTTTCCACCTCCAAGAAAATTTAAGTTGCTTGAAGCACAGGGATATCTTATTAAATACAAACACCTCAAACGAAAGAGTTGATAGCTCCTCTTGTTGTTTGCTCGTTCACTCACCATATACACTCCAAATTCTGTATAGCCCTACAAATGAACAGGTAGGTGGAGATGTTAAATAACATACAAATATCAGCTCTTACACTTTACTGAGCACATCTTATTAACAAATCGAACTGTAACATCAATCGCATGCGTTGGAAAGGCTGCCAACAGACCCAAGAAAAAGAATTTTCAATCATCATGTACCCATTATGCATCACGCATTGCAGCAATATCCTGACTCCCTCTACAAACAAAAAAATTGGCTAATCAATCCCTCTATCACTACTATAGAGAGTGCAAGTATGCGTATTCTTGACGGAAGACTGATTCAATGGGATTGAAATATTCTACTCTAGGTACAAGGCCTGACATTTTGGAGGAGGGGGCAGTCGATTTAGATCGACCCCAGTACGCAACTGGTACTTAATTTATCGACCCTGAAGATGAAAGACAAAGTCGACCTCCACGGAATTTGAACTCAGAACGTAAAGACAGACGAAATACCGCTAAGCATTTCGCCTGGCATGCTAACGTTTCTGCTAACTCGCCGCCTTACTGGGATTGAAATATCATTTGAATCAACTGGCCGCAAGGGATCGGAACGAAAGCAAAATGTAAACTCATCCAATAAGGTGTCGTATATTTCTACCGTTCTCTATAAAGTCCCCTCCTCCTGGAAGCTAGAAACATTAGTTGACTATTCACCAGAAATATCGTGTGATTCCACTGTCAATATGAACCCCAAGGAACAACTCCTGTTTCACAATTATTCCTATTGGACAAAGTAGGAAGACATCTCACTATTGAACGTATCCATACAGTATATGTGGAAGTTGGTGTCACTGATTTCGTTTGATTCTTCAAACTGGATACATAAACAGCGTGCTTCATCACAGTTTAGCTTTATACAGGGTGGATGATCTGACAATACAAAGTCTTAAAGAAAAATCGTTGAAGAATAATCGTTTAAACGTTTTCAGAATAACACAGTCAACATATAACTGATACAACTAACTTAGCTAACCAAGATCAGTTTTCTAGATGCAGCCGTTGACGTCAAGACAAGGAAGTATATCCTCTTTTGAGAGATAACGAAGAAGCTGTTTTTATGTATAGATGCACAAAACACTCTCAGTTGTAAACTGTAAACAAATCACAGCTACCAGAAGAAAAATCTCCAGTCTATTCATGGACAGGCAAATCTTTGACAGAGGTGCGCTACATAGCAATGAGGTAGTAGCGAGGAGTGAAATTACTGATAAGTCAATGCGTACAGAGGTTACCACTCCTACTCCTAAACACGAAGCTGAGAAATTAATAGTAGCCGAGTTTAATATTTCATTCAATCTGTATGTGTTTCCAGTTATACTACCAGGAATTTCTTTACAATAATTAAATATTTCACAGGAAACTGTTAATGTTGTATAACGTCACGAATAAACATAGATATTTAGAAAATGCCGATTCTATGTTATATCAACAGCTAACACGTACAATTTAGGCAACACTCTTTTATTCCATATGGCTAAATTTTCGTTAATTCTTTCTTTCACAACTCTAAACATACACATTTCTTTCTCTTCACAAATTTCCTTTCTTTCCTAGGCTTTGATTTTCCTTATATGGTCTTAAGTAGCACCCTTCATATGAAAAGAACGTATAAGGAGACGGTGTGTTGATATATCAGTTACTTTAGAATGATTTTAAAAAAAATCTTACAAGTGATTGTTTCAGTAGGTACCGCATACGTTCGAATATTTCAAACCGTTGGCATCACTGGTAACTCAGTGTGCTCCATGCAGATGTATAACTAAACATTGAAATAATTCCTATGATGACACTTACGATTGCAATGAGTTGGCATCTCTGAAACAGTATCGAAAAACATATTACAATAACCGTAAACGTACACATTTACTTTGGTTTTCTGCTATGATCTCTGTCTGTCTGTATATACAGAATATATATATATATATATATATATATATATGCGCATATATATATGCATCAGCATGGCCGCAGCTCTCAGCTGAAACTATAGGAAAAAAAATATATATGTAGGTGTGAGAGATTGTTATGTATAAATATATATATTTTTTGCTAAGTAGAAATTATCTAAATTACTATTTGCTATGGTCGATACGAATATACAAACGAATCAACCATACCGTCATGAAATTGCCATTACTATTTATTAATAATGGTTCCTTAGAAAACCTTTTTATGCGAAAATCATTTAATTATCAATATGTATTATTTTCTTTAATATTCTCTCTTTTATTACACAATTCTTCGAACGGAACTAAAACAATCAATTATGAAGAGCAGGAATGCAATTAAAACACCAATAATATACACTTTTCTCATTCATTTTCGTGAGCCATAACATGAACTCATCAGTTGGTTCTTTCAATCAATTTCGAAGCTTGTGTATAGTTAATTATTTTCCATCATGCCTCCGAGCAACAATACCGCTTTTTCAATTTTCAGGAAAATTTAGACAGTAAGAAATCAATTTCAATAATAAAATCCATACCATTTACAATTCGATTTGGAATCCTTTCTTCAAAATAAACAATACGTTAGTGATAATACGAACACAGCGTACAAAGTGCCTCATCAGTTTGGTAAAGAAACTCATATTCTTGCTTTATACATTATCAGTACACTTGTTCTGTTTGGCTTGCACCTCATGTACTAGGCATAGCCTCAGGAAAACACCAGAGATTTAAAACTAATTGTTTTTTCTCCTTATATGATCAGTCACTCTATGTCACTTTAAAAGTATATACCTCGAACAAGGCCTAGTGCTGCACTCATTAACCAACGGTTATCCTATGCCTATGAAGGGAAATAACTGAGAAACCACTAGTCCGCAGGTACTGTTTGAGGTTGAGTGGGGACATTAGCTCACTTGTTCGAGGCATAAGGACGCAGTTGTGCGTCAATAGCCAGTTGGAAAAGATGTTTTCCTGGGGCTAAAAAGGAGTAACATTGCCCTTTTCATGGCAAGTTACAATACGGTCGCTAAATGGATCGGTCTGGTTACGTAGAAGAAGTGAGGAGCATTTTCTGATTTTCATTCAAATCGTGTGGGACCCATTTGTCCGGCATTTTTGATTTTCTGATTGCATGCAAAGAGTTGTAGGCAGTTTTCTGGCTAACTTGAAGTTCTTTTGCTAGATCTCCAATGGTTTTACGTGGATCTTTCCCAATTACGATCTTGGATTGACCGACATTGATGGCAGATGGGCGTCCACTACGCTCGCGACCTTCAAGGCTCAGGTCTCCACTGCGATATCGTTTAAGCCATTTTCGAGCTGACCACTCAATGGTCATTTCCTCACCAAATGTTTTGTTGATGTCGCGAGCAGTTTAAGCTACTTTACACGCTTTCATGAAGTTGAACAGCAAACTTCCTCGAATATCGCACTTTGACAGTTCCATTTCAGATAAGTGTAACAACGGGGGAAAAAATTCAATGTTAATTTATCGATGCATTTCAGCAAATCTATGTTATCAGACAATTGCAAAAAAAAAAAAAGTTTAAAAGAATTCTAAATTCAATCCGGTGCAAATACTTCGTCATTCAAAACGCTGCTTACTTTTTACTCAGCCTGGTGCATTACTTAGGAAAAGGTGTCCTAGACATAGAAAGTACCAAGACAATAGTTGCATTTTCCTGACTTTTGAATGACAACACACCCGAAAAAGTACATTTGAAAGAAGATGTAGCTAATGTTTGGATTGGTGCTGTCTGTAACATGCATAGAGAATATAAAAATGTGTGCGTTATCTCCAACCAGTGGATGACATAAATTAATAGTTGTATTTTATGCGCCATCCACCTATCACAGGTAGCTCCAATACGAACTCCATTATGCGACGTTGAATAAACAATTACTATGAATGTATTGGAGCCTATCCTTATAGAAAATCAATACAAGCTTTATTCTCATAAAGTGATATAATTATTATCATCAGATAATGTAATGACTATTGATATGATCTCTACAGAAAGCAATGGTGCAGAAACTAGAATATATCAGCTATAACTGCTTAATTTTTTCCCCTACTTAATTGCTTATTTAGATCAATTGACATTGATGTCAACCTGCCCCTCTCATACCTCAGCGGCATATAT
>NC_068982.1:18231204-18234877 GCF_001194135.2 Octopus bimaculoides
CCCGGTTACGTTTCCAAATAAATTACAGTATTTACTACACTTTTGTCAATGAACGAAATACTAATGAAATATAGGAGAATATACCAACCCTGGTGATATAATGAATGTAATGCTTCTGCTGTTTAGTTACGCCTATTTCTTTTCTGAATGTTAATCCCACGGGTTTGACACTGTCTTTTATTCTGATTGGATCGATGATCTAAGTACAAGTACTAGACTCAAGTCGATATCGATCAAACTATTGTATCTATGCAATAAATCATCATCATCATCATCATCATTATTATTATTATTATTATTATTATTATTATTATTATTATTATTATTATTGTTGTTGTTGTTGTTGTTGTCACTGAAGGCGGCGAGCTGGCACAATCGTTAGCACGCCGCATGGTATTTCGTCTGTCTTTACGTTCTGAGTTCAAATTCCACCGAGGTGGACTTTGCCATTCATTCTTTCGGGGTCGATAAATTAAGTACCAGTTGCGTACCGGGGTCGATCTAATCCACTGGTTCCTCCCCAAACATTTCGGGCCTCGTGTCTAGAGTAGAAAAGAATCGTTAGCACGCCGGGCATAATGCTTAGTGGTATTTCGTCCATATTTACGTTCTGAGTTCAAATTCTACCGAGGCCGACTTTACCTTTCATCTTTTCAGGGTCGATAAACTAAGTACCAGTTGAACATTGGGGTCTCCAATCTTTCTGTCCTTGTGCTACAATTTGAAACCATTATTATTGTTATTGCTGCTGTTGTTGTTATCATGGTAAATCTGGTATAGAAATGAATGAAATAATATAGCAACCGATATGGGTCTGAATTGCCATTTGAAAGGTTACGTTAATATAATATATTTTTAATACACATAGACCTTTAAGTAAATGTACTGAAATAATAATAATCTGATATTTGCCTTTCCTGCCCTAGGAATCGATAAAATGCTAAGGTATCTCGTTTATTGCTCTATCTAATTCCCTATATTTTTTCTGACAATTATTCCACCATGTTTCAATTCGACAACCAACGATTCTGACGTGCGCATGATGCTTTTTAGATCATGTTGTGGTAAGCAATTTTTGTATTTTCATAACTTGCGGACGTTCGGACCACGTGGGAGAATAGGAAGAATAGTTAGAATGGCACATAACATAATAATGATGATTTATTGCATAGATACAATAGTTTGATCCATATCGACTTGAGTCTAGTACTTGTACTTAGATCATCGATCCAATCAGTATAAAAGGCTGTGTCAAACCCGTGGGATTAACATTCAGAAAAGAAATAGGCGTAACTAAACAGCAGAAGCCTTTTTCTGTCTTTACTTTCTCAGTCTAAATGCTGCCGGGGTGTAACTTTGCCTTTTATCCCCTCTGGGTCAAGAAAAGAAGTGCCAGATGAGCATTGGGGTTGATGTAATAAACATTCTCCGAAACTGCTGGTCTCGTGCTAAAATTAGAAAACAATAGTTTGCAAAGGTAGGCGGCGAGCTGACAGAATCATCAGAATACGGGACAAAATGCTTAGCAGTATTTCTTCCGACTTTATATTTTGAGTTCATAAGGCGGTGAGCTGGCAGAATTCTTAGTACGTTGGACGAAAGGCTTAGTGATATTTCGTCCGTCGCTAGGTTGTGAGTTCAAATTGCGCCGAGGTCAACTTTACCTTTCATCCTTTTGGAGTCGATAAATTAAGAACCAGTTGAGTACTGGACTCGGTGTAATCGATTTTCCCGCTTCCCCAAATTTCAGGCCTTGTACCTATTATAGAAAGGATTATATTTTGAGTTCACATGCCGCTGCCGGTCTATACTGCGTTTTATCCTCGCGGGTTCGATAAAATAGGTACCTGTTTAGCAATGGAGCCGATATAATTCACTTACATTCTCCTCTGAAATTGTTGGCCTTGTGCCAAATTTGAAACCAATATTTTGCGAAGATCTCACCATTTTATACGTTGTTGCATTAGTTAATGCCTTGTGGAAATAAGTGGTTTAGTTAAATAACTATATAGTTCGAATGTATTATTTAAAATCACACAATTGCCTGTTTGAGACCAGAGTATACCGTAACAATTTCACTTATGGGGATCTGAGATTAGGGGTGAAAACCATGTCATTGATTATACATCATTTACATTATTTACAATTGACGGATATTTGTCCTCATCTTGTTTCCTGTTAACCAGATGGTGAGTCTAGATGTGATAAGTCTGTTCACCAAAGTCCCAACGGGTGAAGCACTATCGGTGATTCAAGAAAAACTAGTGACAGACACCCATCTAAAAGAACGCACTAGTATACCAATAAGAAAGTTGATGGAAATGTTGACCTTCTGTGTAGAAACTACCTACTTCAGTATGAACACATATATATATAGATATCGAGAAGAAGATGGTTTAGCTATGGGTTCGCCATTATCACCGATATTAGCCAATATATACATGGAATACTTTGAGAATTTGTCTTTAGCATCAACACCACTAAAACCAACCCTAGGGCTGCAATATGTTGATGATACCTTTATACTCTGACCCCACCAGGAAGATGTCCAGGTGTTGTTAGATCATGTGAACTGAATAAAACCATCCATACAGTGCAATAGGAAGTAACAGACAAAGCACATTATCTCTGAAAAAGACGGTGCAGTAATCATGTGTTATCAGATGCTAAGAATATATAAGACCGATAACATTTCCTTTCAAGCTACATATTCAGCATTTAGAATTTTATTACCAGACATATGCAATGACGTTTTATTACTAACAACCCGCAAGGTTATTTGGTGTGAGTTAAGTTTCAACACCCATATATTATGGTGTATATTGTTAGGGAAATTATGCTACGTAAAAGGATTTTTATCAATAAGAATTAATGATATTTCTGTATTGTGTTGTGTGCGACGTGACGGCAATGAAATGTTACCTTATTGTGAATACTGTTGTTCTTTTTAATGCACACTCAGCTCGAGATGCTGAAACAAGCAACAGGTTTAATTTTCCTTTATTGTTCACTATTCATTGTTTGGTGTATGCTATTATTATATCAGTGGTAACATCTGTTTTTAACAAAAGGGCTTCCAATGAACTTTAATGTGTTGAACATTGAATGACGTTATCTTAAAAATAGACGACAAACAGGAGATTCCTACTATTGAGAAGATTTGTGGTGGTTAGTTTTTTAGAGTTTATCTATCATATAGGCAAGTCTAATATTGATTTCAGTATTTTAGTACAAGGCGAGCAAGATACGGGGAGGGGATAAGTCGATTACATCGACCCCAGTACTCAACTGGTATTTATTTTTTCGACACTGAAATGATGAAAGGCAAAGTCGACCTCGGCGAAATTTGAACTCAAAACGGACGAATTGCCGCAATCATCTTGCCCTACGTGCTAATGATCCTGTCAGTTGGCCGCCTAAACAACCAGTGTAATATTCTTTTCTACTTTTGTCACAAGGCCCGACATTTTCGGGTAAAGGGTCAGTTTTTCACTCACCTTCGTCTTTCTAGGCTCCACTTTTATTTCGCAGACCTCCAACTCTTGCACGTCTACTCCTTTGCTCGTTGCGGCCGCATAACTTGAGCCTGCCTCCGGCGCCTCCTCTATGTTCCCACAGTGGGAAAGAAAACAACAATTAACGAATGAACAATGGCAACAATTCAATAAACGGT
>NC_068982.1:18235959-18237372 GCF_001194135.2 Octopus bimaculoides
CAACCAGAAAATGAAAGGTAGGTGTGCCCAGAATATTTCAATTGTAAAATTATACAAATTGACTTTAATTATAGATTGTACTTGTTCGACTAATTCGCTGAAGATTTTATATTTACAGTTTATACAAGATTAAGAAAGTAAATATTGAAACTAGTATAAAATTAAAACTCCTGGATGTTAATACTTATTTTAAACAACTTAATCTAATGGTAAATCGAAAACGTGATGCTCGATCACCTTGCATATAATTTTCCTCCTACTTCACGATTTTCGTGTATAATAGGTATAATATTTCGGAGTATATTCAATAAAATATTGACGCGCTGAGGTGAAGCGTTTTGTTTTATATAGAATAAACATTCAATTATGAAATGCCATTTGATGAATAAAGGGCGTGATATTTACTACCGGATTCCACCATGCAGTACAGATATACATTAATTGCTAGCATGGTGTCAGGAAATGTTAACATCATGCAAAGCGTCGATGCATTGTGATTAAGAAATATGTTCAGCTGCATTCTGCACTGTTATATTTCACATTGACTTTAGCTTTTATTGAATAATTAAATGCATTGTGTTCCAGTCAGCTTTGAATAAAAGTAAACGCACGATAACTGATGTATTTGAGGGCAACATACGTTGGGAATTAATAAAGTTTTATGTTTAGTTTTCAGAATTACAGAGGGGAGAGAATGAAAACAATAAGTGCAGATTATGTTGCAATAAAATTTAAAACCTTATAATCATAATTTAATATAAGTAGCCTGCAATTATTTTATTCTTGTGAGATTTCCTGTGTTGAAGTAGTTTGTTTCTTAAAAACAATTAAACAGATCGATGTTGAAAGATTTATTACCAATTCTTATAAAAGAAAACAGATAAATGTTAATGTGCGTTTTATTTCTTCTTTTCTCCTACAGATTAACATTTTAGTATTTGCATCAAGTAAGAACAACTTAGACGATCAATATTGATGAATTTCAACAACTTAAAACAAATCAATGATTCAGGAGTAGAAATATATTGAATAAGGAAAGCTATTGTTTTGAGCAGGTTTCATCGATACTTTAAATCATTTAGTTGTCATTTTACAGAAAATCTTCCAATCTTTGAAGATAAGCAACACAAACTTTACAAGTCATTTTTGTTTTCTTTTACATGAATATTTTTTCACCCTGTGAAAGTATAATTGATATATGTATCTGAGAAATCGTACTAAGGTGACATTAAACATAGCCATTAATTTAACTGATAGAACATTATTCTATTTATTGGCAGTCTATGCGTCAGAACTTGTGCAATATAGAACGTGATGAGCCCTAACACATTTGAAACTGCACCGCGGATTTATTTTGCAGAATTATACGTATAGGAAAAAAAATTACTGTTCATTTTTTAGAAGAGATAGGAA
>NC_068982.1:18237766-18245899 GCF_001194135.2 Octopus bimaculoides
TTGAAAATTAGTTTAAATCAATGTGGTTAATGTTTTAGTTACTAAGCACTATGTATGTATGTGAGCGCGCGCGTGACAGAAATGTAAAAAGTACGGAAAACAGTGACTGGAAGTTTTAAATAATGCATACTTCTCTCATAGACACAAACTCTATCCTAGTTTATAAATATGCGTTTATATAACGAGGCCCGGGGATTCTATACGGATATTTTACGCGAAAAATTAATTTAGCTGTTCATCGGGGAACAATGACAAATAAGATCTTCATGAAAAAGAAGTCAGTTAGTGTGTAGCTGAATACACGGCAATGGTTTTAGCCACTCTTAATGACAATGTTCTTTAGCTGAATTTGAAGAAGCTGTCCCAATTAATTCAGCAAAGAAGCTTGTTGTTGGCAACCTTAAACACATATCAAGTCACTACACATATACACACACATGCTCTTAAACAAACGAGAAACACACACACACACTCACACACACACAGGCACATACACACAAACGCCCGTGTGGTACATACCATCGCAATTCATAGTTTCTTGCTCGATACGATTTTTAAGAGAACAATAGATATGAATGACGGAAGTGGTTGCACCGGAAAACATTACACTCGTAAACATACAGTATTTTCATTAGTCACAACAATTAATAAGTTTTTATGATGGCGAATCTATTATGTTTGGAGTAGTTACCGAAGGCAAATTAGAATAGATATATTTTAATTGTTTAGATGGGAGATAACTACATATACTAAAAAAAAGAACAAAAAACGTTTCAGATTTTCTGAACTAAAAATCTCATGAATTAGAAGAGTGGTTGCTTCATATACTTTCTAATATGTATTGTTTAAAAGATATATATTTTTTTCTTTACTGCCATTACTTTTATGTGTTATATATTTTCGCGCTCTCTGTATAACTCTTCGGATTTTACTGTTGGTCTTGAGGCCTCGTCCTTTTTCTGCACTTGAAGTTTCTATAGCTCAGATTCGCTGATTTACACCCCTGTAGCGTTTTACTGCTGACGCTGTCAAATTGAAAACTACTATGAATAAGGCATTGGAATTGTGATTTATTTTTGTTCTATATCTGATGTAGAATGAGCGTACCCACGTCTGTTGTGCGTTTGTTCCTGCATTCTATATGGTCCTTCCTCATCCTTCTGTATCATATATTACGATTATATAAAAAGTATTCCTTGAATTTTAGTTCTTCGAACAGATATTTTTTCAAAAATTTCCTATATATACATACATACATACATACATACATACATACATACATACATGCATACATACATATATACATACATACAATTTGAAAGAATGTTTAGTCCTACATGGATCTTCGTTTCAAACTTTTGTATATATGTGAATATTAACGCAATAGTCACTTTTAATCCGTCTTCTATACAAGCCCTAACAGTTAAATGTCTATCATTCACATACGACACACGAAGTGATCCCTTTCTGGAAAACAGGTGATATAAACTTCTTCGCAATAATCTTACGAGTGTTTCTCTCAATACGATTTTCTTTTAGAGAGCGTAAATGAGCGATTTATCTAAAATGTTTATTCTTTATAATATACTGATATTTATTGTATGTGGTATGGGTTATTCTTATGTCAGAAGCATGTATATATATTTTTATATTAATGAACTGTCAATTACTGACTATAAATTTTATTTTATTGTACAGTTTTGAAATAATATATATATATATATATATATATATATATACCAAAAGTATACAATAAAATAAATTTTTATAGTCGATGATTGACTGTTCATTAATGTAAAAAAATATATGCGTATATAATTTATAACACATACATATATATATATGTCAGTGTCTACATCTATCTATCTATCTATCTATCTATCTATCTATCTATCTATCTATCTATCTATCTATCTCGATCGCGCTTTCTGTATGTATATGTGTGTGTGTATGCATACATACGCACTCTCGTAGCTAACCACAACAATAATACATAGAGTATGACATCTGTCAATTTTTATATATATTAGGAATTCTAAGCAAATCTAGCGAAGCTACATCTGACGATATATTAAAACTATGTAAATTCAAATGGCATGTTAGTTGGTCTGAATCGAGGCAGTTGTTGCAATCCTTCATTTCTGATTTTGACAACCAGAATATGTGTAATAATGTTTTTGCCCGGTATCCTTGGGAATTTAAGGATATACGGTAAGCTATTTATTAAGGTTTAACTGCCACGCATTTATATTTGCATCGTTGGTGAATACAGACATTCATATATAAACGTGAACAGCATGATTTCAAGAAGTTTTGTCTATACTTTCTTGCTAGTCAGAGTAACATACAAGGTGCGATGGGCAAATTGTCACCATCTTAATATTTTAAATTTCATGCATGCGCATAGCTTGTTTTTGATTTTGCCGACAACACAGTATAGTAGGGTTCGTTTGGCACCGTCCGTGAAAACAAAAAAAACATCACCATGACGCAGTTTACTTTGCCAGAAATTTGTAAACGACATGCTGTAATGATTGGCATTCGCGCCGCAAGCTTCAATACGAACACTTCAGAGTGTTTGGGTGTCAATCTGAGGGCAGTACAATCTGAGGACATGTACCAAGAGTGATAAAAGTCAGACATCCAGTCAACACCATGGTGTTTCGAATGATCACTAATGATTGCGACAATATGCTTCCATCCATCTTTCCACACGGACTCAGACTCAATACGGAGGCCTACATCAAGTCCCTGGAGGAGGTAGTGCTGCCCTGCGTTAAGACGATGCCTGCTAGAAGACCCTATATCTGGCTACAGGACTCTACACAATGCCACACACGCATGAGAACCCAATCATTGCTGTCAGACTATTTCTGCGACCACATTACCCCTAACATCTGGCCACTTAACTCCCCAGACTACAGGCCCTTTGATTATCATGCGTGGGCACAGTTGAGCGAGAGACCAACAAAATCGCTTGTAGCTCTCAAGATGAACTGAAGGCAAGGAATATGGCAGCATTCACCATTATTATACAAGGGGACCGTCCAGAAGTGATGCAGGAAGAGATTCCGAAGTTGTCTGAAGGCCGGGACGATTTTATTAAATAAATTTACTCTTTAGTATTTCAAGGTATTTTTATGTGATTTTGGTAAATATATCTGTTAAAATGAGATATCATTGTTATTTTCATTTATCCGTACAGCAAATTACCCGTACAGCAAATTACCCGTACAATGGGGCACTGCTGTATATTTATATATTGAGTATTTTACGCAAGAGAACGCACGCAAATATAATCAAAAACATACGCTCACACACATAAATACAAACACACACAGTCACACACACACACATACAAACACACACAGTCACACACACAAATACATGTATTCATTGTATAATATCTTCACAGATGGTCTTATATTTTTATTGCATTGTACTGGCCGGTATCACACGATTTTTAACCAGTACGCATAGGTTGCTGCGGGTAGTAAAACCTCCTCCTCCTCCTTATCATCATCATCATCATCATCATTGCAACAGTGGTGGTCATTATCTTCGTTGTTACCTTTCAATTTTACCATCCCATAAGGTTCTTCTCAAAGATCTCTTTTGTGGATTACATTTTTGTCTGTTTCTGATGTTGCTTGCTAAATTCTTGATTTTTATGACTTTTTTCTCGGAAAATTATTTCGAATTCATTGAAAGACAGATTCAAAAATCCTTTTATAAATATTTCCACACTAATTGGATGGAAAAAAAAAATCCTCTTCCTTTTGATTGTTGATATTCAGCACAAAATATCGGCAAGTAAAACGCCTCCAAATATAATCTTTGACAGCTGAAGAGAGTACTGCCACCAACAAACGATTTCGATAAAAATGAACGCAAACTTGATGAATCATTTAACTATAAAATCATCAACGCCAATATGCACAACACACATTGGCACACAGAAATTTGCAAAAATGGCATCCATTAATGACGTTCTCTATATTGATGAGTTGCTACAGTATGACCGTGTCCCAATGACTAAAAAAAATTAAGCAAAGTGAACGAAAAATGTTTATTCATCGAAGAGAATCCATAGTTTTCCACAAAGATCTGTCGTCTCTCAGCTCGAGTTATTTGTTTTCGAGAGAAAGGAACATTAGGGAGTTGACACATTCTATTCCACTGAGACAAAAGAGCAAACCAGACATATCCAGCTGAAATATTCTTTTCTACTCTAGGCACAAGGCCCGAAATCTTGGGGAAGGGGGCCAGTCGATTAGATTGACCCCAGTAAATAACTAGTACTTAATTTATCGACCCTGAAAAGATGAATGGCAAAGTCGACCTCACCGTAATTTGAACTCAGAACGTAAAGACAGAAGAAATACCGCTAAGCATTTCGTTCGGCGTGCTAAGGTTTCTTATTTCTTTACTGTCCACAAGGGGCTACACACAGAGGGGACAAACAAGGACAGACAAACGGATTAAGTCGATTATATCGACCACAGTGCGTAACTGGTACTTACTTAATCGACCCGGAAAGGATGAAAGGTAAACTCGACTCGGCGGAATTTGAACTCAGAACGAATCGGCAGACGAAATATCGCTAAGTATTTCGGCCGGAGTTCTAACGTTTCTGCAGCTCACCACCTTATCCAGCCGAAATATTGAACAAGTTTTATGTTCGAACACAACAAATCCGGGCACTCACACCTTCCCTAATATGTCATTCTAAAAATCAACAGTCACATCATTTAAATCACGCAGTTTACATTTAATACCGGACTTATTGAATTGAAAGCAACGTGAATAATTAAGCATTACCTTTGACCGAGTAATCTTTATACCAAGGGATTAATATATCTTCTACGGATGAGCTGGTACAAGCTTTGGCTGCGATGGAGGACAGGATTTCGTGCATTAAATTAGGTACGGCATTGTCTGTATTGTTGCATGAACGTCAGTGAAACTAGCAGTGTATATACTAGCAATGACAGTTAGGTATACTATAGTAGAAAGAATTATTATTATAATTATAAAACCGGTAGAGTGGTGCACAGAATGGTTAGAAGCATATATTCGGTCTCTTTACATCCTGAATTCAAATATCACCGAGGTAAACTTTCGGAGTCAATAAAATAATGTACCAGTCACGTTGGTCGATGTAATTCACGACCGAATCCTATAAAATTGCTGGTCTTGTGCTAAAATTTGAAAGAATTATCATCACAAAATCGGGTTATTAGTACAGAATCAGCGCAATGTCGGATAAAAGGCCTTTCAGTTTTTCTTGCGGCTCAAAATCTAAATTCCGCGTAGATCAATTGCGTTTCGTATACGCTCATATCTTGCAGTTTTAGTTTTGAGTATAAACTTTATCACTTTTGTGTTGTTATGAGATTCGGTTTCTTGTTTCTGGTGCTATTGTGTTTCCTGTATTTGTTAAGTAGAACATGCATGTAGTATGGACATGACTGGTGATTGTTCTATGAATTGTATCATATAATATAACTGCGATTAACGACTGTATAGAATAGGTAAAAAGGGAATAATATTATACTGAGCGGAAACTTTGTCGAATTTGAATCGCGTGTATTGTTTTAGAGTGCCCGACATCGATTAGGCATTGACTGAGTGGTGGATGGTTGTTGTCTTTTTTCGGGAGCTGAAGTACATACACTTGAGCGTGTGTACTTGTTATGTTGTGTACCGTAAATTTGTGCGATATAATTGCAATTTCTTACATGGGATGTATCCCATCTGTGCTATTCTTTGGGTCGTGTAAAGTTAGGGGAGAACTCATATCAAGATATTTATCTTTTTTAATTAAACCTGGTATTTCATATGTCAATGATACTTTTGTCACTTGCATTCTGTTCATCATGTTTAACTTAGTTCAAAGATACTTGTTATCCGTCAGAAATCCAAATACTATGTGTGTGAAATATAGATAGATTGATAAATAGATAGATAGAGGAAGAGGGAGAGAGAGAGAGAGAGTGAGAGAGACAGCTCCGGAGAAAGAAACATAGGAAGAGGAGGGATAGAGAGAAAGAGAGTGAGGAGGATAGGAGGAGAGTCAACTGTGAATTAGATGCGAGGATTTGAATTCTTATAGGGACAATTAGAAACATGGCTGCAAGTTCAGAACATGATGAGACAGAAACGCTGTGTGTTCACTTTGTGTGTGTATGTGTGTGAGGAGATATTGTAACAGAATGTTAGAAATCAACCTCATCAGGAGCAACTGTCCAAAATGCTGCAAAGTTCTAGCCTTACAGGAGACGCAACTTTCCTGCTAAAAGCCTTTCGTGTTATGCGCTGGAAGGATTGTTATGAACCGCATACCAGAGGCACAGCAGCTACAACGTACACAAACCTTTAAAAGTAAGTAATTGAGGAATACTACTAGAAAATTCTAAAAGACCGAAGCGGTGCAGACACAATAATACGCCTAATATTTCACGGGATGGGGAAAAAAATCCTGTAAAGTTTAATTATTCATTGTTGGTCAAAGTTTCAACTGAATTGGAATAAAATATCGACATAGGCGCAAGTGTGACTGTGTAGCAAAAAGCGTGCTTCCCAACCACATGGCTCCGGGTTCAGTCCAACTTCGTGATACCTTAGGCTAGTGTCTTGTACTATAGCCTCCGACCGACCAAAACCTTGTGAGTGGATTTGGTAGACGAAAACTGAAAGAAGTCTGTCATATATATGTGTATGTGTGTGTGTCTTATGGTCTGTGTTTGTCTCCCCCACTGGTTGCCAACCGGTGTTTGCGTATTTATGCCCCTGTAACGTAGCGACAGAAAAATACCAGGGGTCGATTTGTTCCCTTCAAGGCGTTGCCCTAGCATGGACGCTGTCAAATTACCGAGCTAAGTAAGAGCTAAAAAGATAAAAGATCCATAGTGAATTGATATGAAACACTACATCTTATATACAGGCAACACATTTTCGTGTGTAGCCTAAATTTATAAAAGGCTAGTTCAGCGGTTGTATTGGTCTGAGAAACAGAGGGTCACAGAAAGGTCAGTGAATAAATTGTGGAGTTCGAAACCAGCCTTTTGAGAATCTACTTCGTGTCCGTCTCTCTCTCAATCCCGTCTCTTCCCCGACGTCTCTACGTATCTCTCTATCTCCTTCTCTTTTTGTTTACTCTCATCCTGCCTCTACCCTCTCTCTCTATCTCTCTCTTTCTGGTTTCATAACTTTGTGTAGTTCATACACTAAGCATGCTTTGCGAAAGCGATTTTCATGGCGAAACTTCCAAGTATACGTTTACATTAATGTTACACATACACAAACACCAGGCCACATACGCTCGACCACCCATCCATCTATCTATCTATCTATCTATCTATCTATCTATCTATCTATTATCTTTCCTCGACAAATGCTTACGAAGCTTATCCTTCAACATGCAAGTGTTTGAGTGTGTCATGGACAGATAATTGCATGTTTGTCAGTATGTTTGGGTGTGAGTAATAGTGTCACATATTCAGCGTCCATTACTGCGGAACTTTTATCATCCTTAACATCCACAGATTACGGCTTATAAATTTCTATGTTCTATCGAATTTAACACCTTTCTGTTCTTTCCTCTCGTTTTAACTGTGTCCATCTCACACAAATCTACGCAGTATTTCTCCTATTTCAGTTTTATAAGTTACGATATATGCAGAAGTACAACTCTTCATATACATATATAAGCAAAAAAAGAAACACAAATAGATGTGTAAAAGCTGCTTCAAAATTAGATTTCTTATCGGGTTTGCGAAATATTGAAACAATTCACAATAAAACCAACGGTTCTTGCGTAATACCAGCTTGTTAGTGAACAGATAGTGTATTATTTTCTTGCAACATTTCTCTGGTTATTGGATTTCTCTGCCTCAAATATTACTGATGCAGACCACCAATCCACTCGTATAAATAGCTTTTATCGTTGTCTTTTCAGATTGGGAATAACAGGATTATCCATTAGGTCGATATAATGCTTGCGTTAATAGTCGAGCTTCAGCACAATCAATGGAGAAACTTCATGGAGAAATCAATACACAACGACACAAACTGAAGTACCTAACAACTACACCACACCCCTGTATATAAATATATATATATATATATATA
>NC_068982.1:18247237-18250218 GCF_001194135.2 Octopus bimaculoides
TCTCTCTCTCTCTCTCTCTCTATCTATCTATCTATCTATCTACCAGCATGTCTGTCTGTCGACAGACATAAAATTTTTCTGTTTATTTATGTGTATTTCCGAATATTTTTTTGCGAAGGAGGTGCTGAACAAAATCCGCTTTCACCTGGGTGAATCAGCGACTACACACATACTGACGCAAGAGTTACTTCCGAACGAGTGGGAAGGGAAAGCAGACAAAATGAATACACGCGTAAGACAATGAAAGCTGCCACCACCGCCACCACCACCACCAACATGAACGATATAATTTTACTTCTATTTTAAGGCAAAAAAGAACTGTAATAGTTCTTAACAGAGGAACTATTACATCGCAAACAGTTATTAAACAAAGAAGATAGAACAATAAAACTAAACACTCTACAAATTATTTTGAGGGACACTTAAAAAACAAACATAATTTATAAAATCCTGGACATAAAAACTAAAAGACTGTAACAGGCCACTCAATAAACGGATGAAAAGTGTATACAGCCCATATGGGCGTACAAAAAATATATCGCACGGGGAAAAAGATATGCCACGCTCGAGGTAAGATTCGACACAGAACACACAAAAGAACTCTCAACAAAAACTCTGGAATGTGAGGAATTTGTAATGGTCCCCACTTACCTCGATCGTCGGGTGGTGAAGGTAAAAATTAAAGATGTGCCTCCTGAGATAGAAATAAGATGGCTGTTATGGTTTTGAAGAAAAAGTAAATATATTAGAAATTGCCGTCCTGGAACAGCAGAGCTAGGTTGGACAGGGGCTAGACCTATTAATCCAGGCAAATCTAGAGACGATTGACATTCTTCCAGGTTTAATAAAACTTCCGGATGGCATGACCCTACATGTGGCCGTTGAAGGCAGAAGGCCACGTCACTTTCTTTCTGGTAGCAAAAATCATCTTAAAATAGACTGCAAATTAGCACAAGAACAGCAACAGCAACAACAACAAAACCAAAAACCCAACACCAAACCAGCACTGTTACCCACACCACGATCAGCACAACAAATAAAAGAGCTCTACTAACATGAAATAACTCCACCAACCAACAAACCAGCCAACCAACCCAACCCAACCCAACCAACGCCACCATCAGCGCCATTAAAAACAGAAGGAAAATTACCACCATCACTTTTACGCTCGACTAAGATAAGAATCATATGTAGAGTCCCGGTTACTGGAAGCTGAAAGCGATAAGTTAACAGAGACTGGATTAGCACATTAGTTAAGTGGGCGGTAACGGGAGCCATCATCAACAACAAATGGTGGTTTGCCCTAAAGAGGGCAATTAAAGCCGAATCGGTCAGGTATAGCAAGGCTTTAGCGATACATCGAAATAGAATAGAGGGAGACCTATTAGGAAACATGGCTACTAGGACAAATGACGTGCATATATCAGAAAACATTATTGGATTCAAAGGAAAGATGTGCTTCTGCCTTGAGAACTTTGGTGTCGTTGCTGTCTCAACATATAATCACATTTGGCAAATTATCAACAGGATCGATAGAGTGGTTGAACCCAAGCCCACGCTGTGGTGGGAGAAAACGGGCGACAGACTTTTAATATCAGAGTAGGTAGCTTCACACCTGTACTTGTACACCCAACCGTTGTCATATATATAAAGTAGAAAGAAGTGAATGAAATAGAAAGGGGCGAGCATAGGGTTTCGTAGACAAGAGAGCTGCGACATCGACAATCAGAAAGGCAACAGCAGTCACACGATGTCAGCTCCAGCAACAATGTCAATTCTACCAGCTGTAACAATAATAATACCAATAGCAAGAATAGCAGCTGCAGTAATTTTGCATTCCTGACATGAATCAAGGTAATGGAACCTGTTAATTATCTAAGTGTCAATTATATGGTATCAATTTCAAACAATCTAGTCTCTGGGGCTGTTGACAAGAATGTCCGTAGTTAGTTGTGATCGAGATGTAGTAAGCCACTACCTCCACCCAACAACTCGCACGCTTTATTATTTGGTGTTACGGCGGTGGGATGGTAGAATTATTAGTACGTGAAACATAACGTTTAAGGACATATCTTCCAGCTTTTAACGTCCTGATTTTAAATTCCGCGAAAATCAACTTTGCTTTCTATGCTTTCGGAATTGGTGAAATAAGTAGCAGATGGGTCTTGGGGACGAAGTAATCTTCTTACCACTTCTTATAACATTTCAGGCCTTGCACATATATTTGAAGCCATTATTGTTAGTGTTAATAAGCAATACATTTGAAGAAAAGATGTCTTGTATTATGATAGCAAATAATGTTTGTCTGAGAGATATTTGTGAGAAAATTGTATAACACTATAATGACAACGGCATTTATACATATCTCGAAAATGATCTTTACTGTTTATCAGAGATCGAAATATCACACCTAATCTATAACATGTTTGCAATAGTCTACACCATTACAGAAACAAATCTATAATGGAAATGTATTATCTTACAATGTTCCGAAATGGAAAAAATATAGCAGCGACGTATTATTTCTATTGTTGTCTGTTTGCTTTGTATCCAAAGCTGCGAAATCTATCTGAGTGAAATGGCGATTTCACAGTTATTTCATGTGATTGATATCTATCCTTCATCCAGTCTAGCATATATATAGTACACAAAAAGTAGATCTGAACTAAGACTAACAAAAGATAGTATATTTTGCAGAAAGATGGAGGGGAGGCCACTTTGTAAGCTGTAGGATTTTGAAAACGATAAAACTGGGAACACAACATAATATGAATCTTCGAAAAGACTGTCGGTATATTTAACAACGTAAGGACCAGGAATATTACGATCGGCTGTTTTGTTCAGTTTAATCATGAATTATTTGGGATTCAGTTGAAATGTTGTGAATTTGGCGCTGCATATATATGTGTTTGTATGTGTGTTTCTGTATATATATATGTATATATCTATATGTATATATATATATATATATATATATATAT
>NC_068982.1:18250627-18252193 GCF_001194135.2 Octopus bimaculoides
TATATATATATATATATATATCTGTTCGTATATATGTATATATATATATATATATATATATATATAACCACATACAAATACGTATACATATTTATATGTGTGTGAGTGTGTGTGAGTATACTTATATATATATATATATACATAAATGCATGCTCGCACTCACGCAAGCACACACACACACACACACACACACAAACACACACAAATATATATGTGTTTGTGTGTGTGTATATGTATGTTTGTGTTGTCAAGATATAAACACTTAAATTCCATGCTTTCAAACAGTTGTGATTTACAGCACTGCTCTACCAATATATATATATATATATATATATAAATTCATAAGAATGGTACAACATATATATATGATTTTATGGTACAATATATATATATGATTTTATAGACATTCAAAAGACCTTGGAGCGATTATTGCATAATGGAAGCTTAGCCATAAAACAGATAGAAATGAAGAAGATATGTCATGCGAGTATCTATCGATCGTATGCGCTACACCTTACACAGTGTGCTTATATGTTAGTCCTTCTGTTACGAACTAACTATCTTCCCTTAAAAAGGTATAAACCTTGTATTGTATAAAACCGGTTACCGCTTCAAAGTACATGAAGAGCCGAGCTGATCAAAGCTTGTTGCAAGTCGCCTCCTGTCTCACATTTTCGTGTTACACAAATTTTACGCATCATAATATGGAAACATATGGAAGTCAGCAAATTTCATAAGTTACAAGATAGACAAATTGGCGTTCATAAGACTGCTGAAATATTTGAAAGAACAGAATTTAAGTAGATATCGAGTTGTGGTAGAACAAACCACGAATTGAATTGCGAAAATAAAACCGTGTTTACAGGTAAGCACTCACTCAATGTAAAGTGTATAAGCATACCATTGGTATTTACTGAACCACTATATCATCTTCCTTTTCATCCGTTTTATATCGATTCCTTTCTATTCTGCGATAATCGCTGCGAGGCTTTGCGAATGTATACCGAAGCACATGTCTAGTAACAACCCGCCTGCAACTGATAATTTTCGGGCATAATTCTACTTTAAACGTTTTTATCTGAGCATACATTCGTCAGAAAATATTTGGACACAAGGGTTTGTACCCTAATATATGTGTATATGAATAGCATGTATGCGTTTATATATGTATACATTTATGTGTATATATGTGTGTGTCTGTGTGTTGTGTGGGAATGTTTATAGATACATATATATAATGAATATAGAAAATCTTGAGAGAAGAGAATTTATTACCTAATGTATGAGTATATGAATGTACTTGTTTGTATGTATGTATATATGCATGTATATATATGTGTGTCTGTGTGTAAATTAATTTATATGCATACACGCATGAATAAACATACACATAAATAGAGGTAGTCTGGGCGTGGTAGTGTGTTGAGTAGCAGTTGATTAGCAGTCGAGTCGCAGTTGTGTAGCGGTTGAGTAAATATCATCCGAAGGTGCTAGATAGCAGTAGCTTGAGACATAACACACACACACACACACACACACACACACACACACACACACACACACACA
>NC_068982.1:18252538-18254666 GCF_001194135.2 Octopus bimaculoides
ATATATATATATATATATATATATATAGTTCAAATTTACAGAAACCAAAACCAAAGACAGGTGTAGGAACAACAAGCGAATGTATTAATTAGTTTGACGCTCGGCAAAAATGGAAAAGTGTTTTACGATTCGAGCCTACGCTCTTCGATAGAAAGGAAGAAGAGAACGTAGGGTGTTAAAAATTTCAGAAAGTTCAAAAGACCGATTTATGTCAATGAAAATAGCCAGTTAGATCGGTGATAGTTGAGTCCAAAATAGTACGAATATCCATTGGTATTCCAGGTGGAGTGTTGGTATGTGGATGAGGAGTGGTGCTGAATGATCTGGAAGTGGTTAAAATATGCAGGTTCAAAAGGGTAGGAAGTTTAGTCGGGATCAAACTAGGGTAACCACGTGAGTGTAGAATATATAGTTCAAATTTATAGAAAAAACAAAAGAGGCAGATAGGTGTAGAAATAAGAAGCAAGTGTATTAGTTCGACGCTCGGAGCATTACAAATCAGTCGTTTGCCTCTCATTTGAGCTACTAATGCCACAAACAAGTACAGAACTTCAAGAAATATTTAAAAAATACGAGGATCCGCTATTGAAATTTGCACAGATAGGAAGTGGAGTGCTATCACAGAGCTGCACGTTTCAGAAGAACGGTTGTGGAACAAGAGCTGTTGTGTGTGTGGCAATAGGGCAGTTAGTTTTGGGCTAGATTAGTAACACGAACGGAAAACAGCAAATTCATTAATAAGAAGTCAGCGCATGTTTAGAGGAAAATCAGCCAGCAAGAAGCAAGGACAAAGTAGATAAGCTTCTAACGGCGGAATATGACTTGGTTAGATCCACAGCCGAGTGAAAACCGGCGCAGTAGGACACTACCATGTTCAATAATGCTTTACACCAGTGTCCTTAGTGAAGCACCTTCTTGTCCTTTGTGTACCGATAAAATGCCTATGCAATACCTCCTAAGCTACTGGCTCAGTAGTTGAATAGATGTATATATAAATGTATATGATAAATAAATGCGCTCTTTTAAAGCCTAGCCAGGATTATGGGCCCCGTTTCCCGGTTTCAATGGCGTATATGTTCCCCAGCTGGACGGGACGCCAGTCCATCGCAGAGTTACTCGTTTTTGCCAGCTCAGTGGACTGGAGCAACGTAAAACGAAGCGTTTTACTCAAGAACACAACGCGTCGCCCGGTCCAGGAATCGAAACCACAATCTAATGGTCATGATGCTCACACCCTGATCACTAAGCCACGTGTCTCCACATAAATGTATATATTCAGCGCCAACATCGGTGACACAATCAGGTACTTAAAGTGGTTGCAAATTTTATAAAAGTATCTATTGAGATTGGAAAGTACAACTCAAGGAAGGCACCGATAATTTTTTTCCCCAAAGCTGGAGGGAAGATCAATTCACTGAAACAGCGACAACAATGCTTACATTCCACAGCCGCATCCTGTATGCTGATTGTTGATATCGTGGACCAGTTAAAGTTAGCCTATCACATCGTACCAACGTCACTTTGCCAAGACATAGTGATCACAAAGTCCACCAATAAAAGTGCTCAAGTGGAAACTGACTGTGCCGTAAGAACAATATATGAAGGCTTATGAAAGAACGCTTGCCAAATATTAAGAACTGTTGACCAGTGCAGAAGGCAGGTTTGGCAGACAGAATGCGAGGTAACTAAAGTAGGCTGCCGGAGTGTTGTGGGGCATTCAGTCTAAAAGGCTGACAGGTCTTTGAGTTAGTGGGGCAGCAACAGGTTGGTTATATATTGCATCACCAAAGATGCGGAGAAGGCACTAGGTGGCGTTGGGAAAAGAACCTAGACCTGTGGTTTGTTGCTAGTGGAATGCAAAGTGGACTTCTCCAAACTTGACTGAGAGGGTTAGATTTTTAACAAAGAACAGAAAATCCCTAAAGCCTCAGGAACATAAATGCATACGAACTTGCATTCATCAATACTTAGATAGGTAGATGCGCAAATAGATACGAACAAACATATAAGTTTGTGAGTGTGTGTGCGTGATTTTGCGAAAGAGAGAGAGAGACAGAGAGAGAGAGACAGAGAGAGAGAGACAGAGAGAGAGACACAGAGAGAGAGAGAGAGAGAGTAAGTGTGTGTG
>NC_068982.1:18254676-18255567 GCF_001194135.2 Octopus bimaculoides
TGTGTGTGTGTGTTTGTGTGTGTGTTTGTGTGTGTGTGTTTGCGTGTGTATGCTTGTTTATGTGTAAGAAACTGTGAAAATGAGCTTGTGATTTACTATCTTTTGCATTTGTTAACTATACTTATTCCCATCTATTAATCAAAAAGCAAACATATCATTAATGTGATTAAATTATTTACTGATAGATTATATATATATATATATATATATATGATGTGGAAGTGCGTTAGTGTGTATGTGTGGTTGTATCTCATTGTTGTGCGTATACATGAGCTGTTTGTCAGTGTATAATACAATATACTAATGCTGTATGTCTGTGCGTGTGTGCGTGAGTAACATACAATATATGTATTTGTTATTAAAATATAATATTTTCGCCGAACTACATTAACTAAATCAAAGAGTTACGGAAGCAATGCCAGAAGATAAATTCTCTTCATCTCACGAGGTGACTCACTGAAATTATTAAATTGAAATATCGAAGAAGGAAAAATAAAAACACATGTTGCATGCGTGCATACCGAAATAGATTGAACCACTACCACTATGGTGTCGAACGTTTTATGGAAATTATACAAATGTAATTATCAAATGACTATCATATTAAAAATTAAATGCAGTTCGTTCATACATAACTTTTGTTTAACATCGTGAAACTTACACAACTATTAAGCGCACCCACTCACATTTAGTACAAACCTCAATCGAAACTTTAATGGTATGGTATCAGTTTGTACAACAATTCAATTCAGCTATGATTGAAGTACTCACGCAGACACAAACAGACGAACAGGCACACACACACACACACACGCGCGCACAAACACACCCACACACACATAAATATATATGCATTAATGCATAATTAGATGCACAAGTATATATATATAT
>NC_068982.1:18256852-18260560 GCF_001194135.2 Octopus bimaculoides
AAAGAGAATGCGGACGCCTCGGCGGCGGACTTCCGCCGCCGAACCGCCGGCGCGATGGAAAGGCCGACGTGTCGGCTGCGATACGAGCCACGCGGTCGCTACCGTACATGGTAGGGTAATACTATTAAATAGATAGCTTACTACACCTTTTTAGCGGAAGTTTGCTTGTAGATGACATTCTAGGTGGAGCTCTACCCTCACAAGTAACCATCGTATATCTAACTACACAGGTAAAAAATTCCACACACATATAAATGTGCGTGTGTGTTTGCATACGCATATATGTGTCTGTTCATACGCATGTTTGTGCATGCGTCCGTACATACATATGTGCGTAGGTACGTGTGTATATGTGTGTATATGTGTGTGCGTGTATGGACATATATTCATATGTATCTGTACATGTATATGCGTATGTATTTATGATTTCAACTTCTAGTAGTTATAGCAGCGATACATCCATCAAATTACGCTGTATTCCTCTGAGAAGATGAAGGACAAACCAGACAATATAAACGGGTCAAATCTGCGAATATAGGTCTGCTTGGTCGAAACTTCATTTGCTACTAAACAATAACAGCGATTGAAAGATACATCTAACTGAAAGTAATGGATGCTTAGAAAGCGTTACACATCAAAAATTTAGCACAGTGTCTGCCACACTGTGAGCCGCCGCACTGTGGCGTGCTACGAGAGATTCCTGGAGTGCCGCGAAAAGTATTTTCGGGAAACAACGATCCATGAACATTCGTGTTTAAATATATATTAATTATATAAATCGTAAAATATGGTAAACATAAATTACGTTACACGACGAAAAACAGATTTGCTACAATGTATTACATTTGTTCTGATGAGGTAGAATTTGCCATTCATCCTTTCGGTATCGATAAATTAAGTACCAGTTGCATACTGTAGTTGATATAATAGATTGGCCCCCTCCGCAAACATTTCAGTCCTTTTGCCTAGAGTAGAAAAGAAAAGAATACATTACATTTCTTAAGGCGGCGAGCTAGCAGAAACGTTTGCACGCCGGGCGAAATGCGGCATTTTGTCTGCCGCTACGTTCTGAGTTCAAATTCCGCCGCGGTCGACTTTGTCTTTCATCCTTTCGAAGTCGATTAAATAAGTACCAGTTACGCACTGAGGTCGATATAATCGACTTAATTCGTTAGTCTGTCCTTGTTTATCCCCTCTGTTTATAGCCCCTTGTGGGCAATAAAGAAATAAGAAACGTTAGCACGCCGGGCAAAATGCATAGCGGTATTTCGTCTATCTATACGTTCTGATTTCAAATCTGCTGAGGTCGACATTGCCTTTCATTCTTCCGGGGTCGATAAATTAAGTACCAGTTGTGTTCTGGAGTCGATCTAATCGACTGGTCCCTTTCTCCTAAAATGCCGGGCCTTGTTCCTAGAATAGAAAATAATATATTACATTTCTTATTCCGTGGTCGACTTTGCTTTTCTTCCTTGTGCCTAGAGAAGAAAAGAATATATTACATTTCTGCATTAAAACCGGGATTGTCTGTCAGTAAATTGTTTAGTAGTCTTTGTTTTTTTTAATTTTGATTTATTAATAATTTACATAAATCATTTTATGTTAATATTAATCGATTTTTGGCTTTAGATTTTAACATGAACAAATTTTTCAGTGAGACCTCAACAATATAAGGAAGAGAGTAATAGCTAACAAGACGAACACCAGAATAAAAAGTCCACCCTGTCAAAACGAAAATATAAAGAAAATTACGTGCAATATGGGTTGTATATTATCGGCGAAAGACAGCTCGGTTCCTTTTTGTATGATTTGTTTAATAACATTCTCAAATTAAGCGATTGTTTTCAGTAAACTTCAACGTCATTTAATAACAAACCATCTGCAACAAATGGACAAACCAAAAGAAATTCTTGAGATGCTAAAAAATAATGTAAAAATTCAATCAAACAAACTGAAGAAAAAATTTCACTGAATTCCCGAGAAAGCTCACATCGCTAGTTACAAGATTTCCCAGCTTTTGGCAAAGAAGAAAAAACACATTTTGAAGCCGAAAACATTATTTTACCAGCCTTGGAGATCATCGTTAGTACAATGATTAGTGACGAAGACCATTAAGATTAAGACCAGTCCTTTGTCTGTCCACACGATTTCACGTAAAATTCAAGACAGTTTGCGAGCCATTGATGATCAGTTCCGCGAACATTTCACTGAAGCAAAAAATGAACTCGGAAACTTGTGGGCCTAACAAATCAATGAAAGTACAGACATCAGCAACAATGCTCAACTAATTTCATTTCCGCGAATCATCAGAAGTGGTAAAATCATTAGTCACTTTTTTTTCTTTTTGTTGTGAATTGAAGAAAGAACGACAAGAGATGTCTTTAACCTGGTAAACCAAAATGTCGTATTGAGAGGGAAGCAGCGGCAAACGTCTATTGGCGTTTACACAAAACAATTCACAATTTAAAATTGTACATTGCATGATTCACAGCGAAGCTTTGGTGTCAGTATATCTATCCTGATGGCCTCCTGAAGACGATGGACAATGTTGTTCAAGTAGTGAATTATATAAAATCGCTTTCCCTACGGTGCAAACATTTTGCATCCCTGTGTGAAATTATGGGTTCTGATTTTAAGTGCTAACTGCTTCAAACAAAAATGCGATGACTCTCGAAAGGAAAAGTGCTCTCTCGATTTATCTCTTTGCAAACTGAAATGATATGTTTATTCGATGCTGAAAATTCTGGATTTGAATTTCTTAACGATGACAATTAGTGACTGGAATTAGCATTTCTCAACGATCTTTTTGAGAAGTTGAACATTTTAAATTTGAGTCTGCAAGGCGCGAACGAAAATATTACAATTACAAGCAAATTAAAAACTTTCACCGACAAGTTAGAAATGTGAATAACGCGAATTAAAAACTCGCAGCTTGATTGTTTCGCAGGCGTAGAGAACAAACGAATTAAAAATTTTGTCAGAAGTGCAGAAAACAGTAGAAAACACCGCTGTATCATTTTCTAAGTATTTTCCATCTCTTCATCATCAAATGTACGAGTGTGTCATCAATCCTTTCGCACGAACAAGAAGAAACTTTAATAGACTCGAAAAACGATGCTGTGCACCAAGCCACATTTTCTGTGCTAGAACTTTCAGAGTCTTTGATTTTGGAGTAAATATCATCGATTAGGTACTACTTATGGAAATGAAGTCAAAAAACGGGAACAATTACAGGTGATAAATGAGGAGGTACGTATTTGTTTATCTAATTTAGAGCCGCATTTAGACAAAATTTTCTCTCAAAATCATTTGCATCCTTCTCACTAAAAACATTCTTATTGCATTATATTAGCTACACGGTGAGCTTCAGAAACGTTAGCACGCTGGTCGAAATGCTTAGAGGTATTCCATCTGTCTTTACGTTCTGAGTTCAAATTCCGCCGAAATCAACTTTGCCTTTTATCCTTTCGGGGTCGATAAATTAGGTAACAGTTGCGTACTGAGGTCGATCTAGTCGGCTGGGCCCCTCCCCCAAAATTTCGGGCCTTGTGCCTACAGTAGAAAAGAATATATTACCTACACACTCACACACATATATATGTTATATGTTCATAAAAAATGTTATTTTTAATAAGAATTTATTTTTATTCATACTAATAAGGTATATCCAGTTGGGATTATTATTTTGTGTGCCGCAAAATTAATTCA
>NC_068982.1:18260797-18261506 GCF_001194135.2 Octopus bimaculoides
AAAAAAAAAAAAAAAAAAAAAAAAAAAAATTACACGGCAAAATATCGTCAATCGATTCTATACAATCATAAATAATGGTGATCCTTCTTGTAAATGGAAAATTTCACTATGTCTAGCATAAAAAATAGTTTTGCCTAAGTTTTATAATCAATTACGCGAAGACAAAGAACATATTTGCATGCAATGCCAAGTAAGTACCATCTATTATATTTTAAGATAATATAAATGATAAAATGAAAATGAAATACATTTTTGCACATCAGCGAATCATTCCACTATGGGTTAGTGAAAAGAAGACACCTATCTGGAATTATGTGTTTATACCCCCTGGAAAACATGGAAATTAAATCCAAAGCAAAAACGCAATAACAAGTATAGAAGTAAACATACATGGACAACACTTGCGCACGCCTAAACACGCGCACACCTCTGCTTAGATTTACATATATATGATACGTATTCTCAAACAATTCAGAATGTTTAAATAGTTCAACATACGACCGTCTATAAACTAAGGTTTCTATTTACATGATTAAGAGTATCAACTCTCTCAGCTGTATTCGTAACATACGTAAGTAAATGTGCGCGTGTTACTGTGTGTTTTGTGCCTAATAGCTTTCATTGTTATAAATATATATATATATATATATATATATATATATTTCATTTAAAATGCAGAGATGCCTATAATAGGACATCTACTCGCTAG
>NC_068982.1:18262413-18263242 GCF_001194135.2 Octopus bimaculoides
TCTGCTGACGATAGTCCGACCTTGTAAGATATATAATCTTTTTCTTACTAAAATTGACTTGAAACCATGGTACAGAATATAGATTGGTAAAAGTTTTTATTTTTCATTTCCTTTCGAAATTATCCCTAATTTTTGTGGTATATAGTCTTTTGCTGCTATTTCTAGCGAGTAGATGTCCTATTATAGGCATCTCTGCATTTTAAATGAATAATACATAGTCTATTGACTGTTTTTTTACTCTCGCTAGACCACTGGTGGTAAATAAAATTTCTAAAATTTTTGTGCTACCCTATAATTTATTAATATATATATATATATGCATTTTTTACTTATGCGCCCTTTTTAAAGCCTAGCCAGGTTCATGGGCCCGGTGTTCCGGTTTCTATGGCGTATGCGTTCAAGTAAAACAGTAAAAGAGTAAGTATAAACTGAAAATTAATAAACACCCGGATCGTTATGACTAAACGCATCAGTCTTCTCCTAATCATGATTATACCCGTAACATATATTGGACTTATTTCAGTTATACTTACTATCTGTGCAGAAATACTTTGTATTTTTGTAAACACTAGAAACTTTGCAAGACATCAAACTCCTAGAATTACACCGAAGTGAAGAATGTTTAAATGAACAATCAAAAGTTATCATTGAACATAAACTAACGCATAGCTTCAAAAACACAACTTCCAATCAAAATAAAAGCGTCGATTTGGACAGTAGTAGTAGTAGTATTAGTAGTGGTAGTGGTGGTGGTGGTGGTGGTGGTGGTGGTAGTGGTAGTAGTAGTAGTAGTAGTAGTAGTAGTAGTAGTAGTAGTAGTAGTAGTAGT
>NC_068982.1:18264039-18265560 GCF_001194135.2 Octopus bimaculoides
GCTGACTCTTTGAATTACAGGCACAACAGAAATAGGAAGTAAGAGTGAGAGAAAGTTGTGTTGAAAGAGTACAGCAGGGTTCGCCACCATCCCCTGCCGTAGCCTCGTGGAGCTTTTAAGTGTTTTCGCTCAATAAACACTCACAATGCCCAGTCTGGGAATCGAAACTGCGACCCTATGACCGCGTGTCTGCTGCCCTAACCACTGGGCCATTGCGCCTCCACTGCCTTGATATATACAGCAGCAATAACATTGCTGTCCTACAACAAGGTGATATGGTGGCACAATGAAGGCAATGGTAAATATCAAGAGCCGGATTGGGATCACGTCTTGCACGATAAATTCTGTTTCTTTGAAGAACCGTCTTGCAGTTTATCATAGTTACAAAGTGCATCATTAACCACAAATCCATAAACTCAGAAACATTTAAAGAACAAATAGAGAAGCAATCTAAATCTAAAGCCTGATCCTCAAACCTTTGGGAAAGAACATCATTAGGATAAATGATGGAGTTAGGGAGAGACATGGGACAAGACACAACGAAGTACTCTTTTGTAATTACATTGGTAAATTGCGTCTATAACAACAACGACAAAAAAGAACAAAAAAAAAAACGAGGATAGGCGCTTTGCACGAATTCCAGTGTTCTCCAATCATTTCTTACCTTTAGACACCCTTTGATTACTATTTTCTTCTAGTTGACCCCCTTAGCCATTCAATTTATAAAAAAAACAGTTTTATAGTCATGTCTTTCAAAATTCCTATATCGTTTTTCACATGATCACTTATGTAGATTTGCAATAGGATTCTCAAACAGAACGTGTTTCAGTGGCCGTGAACATATTAAGTAAAAGATATAAGTAAAGCATGACAAACAGAAACCTAGCTATTTCTTGGAATATAGACATATCGAAGCAAAATTGTTCATGGAGCCTTAAATACTACCACGAATCTCCAAAGTTATTGTTTTACTTGAATGGGCCCACAAAAATCTTATATGGAGACCTAGCCGTGATATGGACTCCGATATTGAGAACCACTGCTTTATGCCATAGGGGCGGGGGGGATAAATCAAATGAACCGGTTGGTATAAGAAGTCCAATAAATCTAACTTTAAATCACTTTTTAATAAATCCGACAACGGAAGAAAGCACTAAAAATGTAAATAGAATGTAAATAAAAGTATATATAATCATCCAATATTCTGACTAATTATGCTTAAATATATGTATGTAATACATACATAGATACATACATACATACATACATACATACATATAAATATATATATATATATGTAGGAGAGTATTGTAGTTCGCTTGAAGCATTGTGTATTGTTTGTAAAGAATAAAAAGTTTAGGAAGGTATAACAATGCACTATAGGACAAAAAATGGACTGTATACTTGTTGTAACTTGGTAAACTATAGTCCGATGATATTTCGGAATTAGAATTCCTTCTTCAGATCTTATTTGCTGGAGTCTCTGCTACAAACTGTTTTCCAACGGTTTTTCTTTTTTCT
>NC_068982.1:18266775-18267361 GCF_001194135.2 Octopus bimaculoides
CAACGCAACTTTCACCCAACGTCAAAACAAAGACCTTCATTTTATTAGGAAATTCGGGTCAAGTTTAAACACCCTTAGCCAGTAACATTAAAATCATATATTAGTTATTACGGTCACTACTACTACTACTACTATTAAGGTCACTACTAACAATCTCTGCTACTACTATCACTACTACTGCAGCTGCCGCTGCTTCTGCTGTTACTACTGCTACTGTTATAACGGTTACTACTACTGCTCCTATTTCGGTCACTACTACAGCTACTGCTGCCTCTGCTGCTGCTTCTGCTGCTGCTTCTGCTGCTGCTGCTGCTTGTGCTGCTTCCACGCCTACCACTACAACCAATTAACTACTGCTACGGACACGGACAGAGGTCACTGCCATTTACAATTACCAACAGGGTCACTACTACTACTACAACCAACAAAAACTGTCCCCACGTGAACTATTAACACCAGTAAGGAACAATTACGAACTCTTCATTTAATTTCATTTTTTTTAAATATGTATTTTTGATAAGGTTCGTTTTTACAAGAACCGAAACATGTTAAAAATATCTCTGACAAAATTTTAAATTAAAATTCA
>NC_068982.1:18267542-18269615 GCF_001194135.2 Octopus bimaculoides
TATATATATATATATATATTTATATATACATACATATGTATATGCACGTGTTTATATACGATGAAATGTGTTTATAAAATATAATTATATTAGTGACTTATTCCTCTACGTTCTTATATAATCTCGATCACATTTCTGCTGGAAGCATTAATTTTATTCAAATCCTTTGAATTTATCAATATTGTTGCTATCCTCGCTGGACAGAAGCAATCGATCTTCGCGTAGAGATTCACCGATGCTTAAAATAAAGGCAATCTCTATCTCTTACAGATGATTGTTTATAACATAGTTTTCTTTACTTTTCTTCCCTTCCCTTTCGTATTTCTTTTCTTATTTTTCCATCACTCATATCTTCCGTCCCCCCCCCCATTTCCCATGATTTTTTTTCACACAATGGTTTCGTATTTCACTTATTTTTTGTGTGCTAATACAAATAGTTTAAACGCCATGATTTCACTGAAGCGAATAGACAGTTGAATGTGATGCTCGGAAATTAGACTAGGAATCAGATGACATTTCATTTAATGTGTGTATGCGGAATTCATGATAGATGAAACAAAATAAATAAAATTACCCTCATAGATATTTCGATATATATTTATTGGCAACGAAATAGATTTCATTCCCCCAACAGTATCAAGGTTGTGTTTGTGTGGTTGCGTGTGGGTATGTGTGTGTGTGCGTGCGTGTACGTGTGTGCGTGTGTTTGTGTGTGAGAGAGAGAGAGAGAGAGAGAGAGAATATATTTTTACATACGTGCATGTATATATATATATATATAACGTATGTCGAGGGATATGACAATCAAGGAAGAACCTTAAATGGAAGTCTTATTTAACAGACATTGGTTCAACCTCAGCATCAGTCACAGATTTAATATGTCGAGGAACTGACGTATAGTTTCTGATTGGTTGTTCGGGGAATTTTCATTCATTCTTTAAATGGTCACCACTGGAACTCATTCAGTGACAATGCCAAAGAGAAGACGAACCCTGCTTGCTGTTCCAAAAAGCCCCCTAAATCTTCGGGTATATAGATTGTATTTGGGTCCAGTGATTGTCGCGGCCAATATATAAGTCGACTTCGCTTTTGAGCTATTCCTACGAATTTAGATTTTCATTGGCTGTGTGAATATGAAGATTATCATCACGACAATGAGGAAACAATATTCATCACATAGAATGCACAAGGTCAAGGAAGATACATAACCGTTGACGTTAACACGTACAGCAGCAAAAATGATTAAGAGGATTCCTTGATACTGCTGCCCATGTAGTCACAGAGACAGTTCAATGTTTTATGTTAGCAGTCTCAAATTCAGAGATAGCGGTATCTTTATGCTTCCAGACATAAATTGGTCGGGAAATTGAAAAACTGTGAATGACGATTCATAAGAAGTCACGACATTGTACCACTGAGCAATTGACTCCTATTAAAAGTTTAGCCGCCATTTTCTGCTTATCTTTCTTGATCAGGAAGTGAAGTAGCAACAACAGTCATTCCTAAGAAGCCATCAAGTTATGACAAAAGATTTTGGTTGACACATGTAGGGCAAGCTATAGTTTTTAGATGCATTGCGATTGTATTAGACGCAATACCTTTCATAATTGGTTCTCATTCGCTATGAGATTTGCCTGATCTCCAGAACTGTCTTCACCAGAGCTGTGTTGCCATGGTCTCGAATGGCCCTTTAGAAAGAGTAAGGCTAGAAACATTAAGTATTTCAACAATTTAATGACTGTGTCTCCCACCATCTGAACCTGAACTACTCTTTGAAAATAAAGCAGTTCAAGCATTTTAATTGATACAATTATAAATATTCCCAAAAGTGTAAAAGCAGATAACTGTATTATTATGTTCAAGGCGTATGTAATGCATATAAATGTATCTATACACAATACTGCCATATTGGTAATAGCAAAAACAAAAAAGAAAAGGAAGAGACAGAAAATACTTTTATTAAAACGTGTATAGTCCTTATTTTCATAAGTATATGTATATATATATATATGCACACACACTTACAATCACATACACAAACACACACACAGGCATATATATATATATATATAT
>NC_068982.1:18270270-18270951 GCF_001194135.2 Octopus bimaculoides
ATATATGTGTGTGTGTTTGTGTATCCGTATGTGTATAATATATATATATATATATATATATATATATATATATATATTGGTATGTGAGTTTATGTGTACGTAATTTACATCTATCTCTAATTACTCTTTACTCTCTCGTTAAATATTACTTCTGCTCTTTTTTATATCGATCCCTTGCTATGACTCCTGATTTAATATTCGATACTATATATATATATATATATTGCCGCTCATTTCAATGTGGGTTTGTATTAATTTAACTCTCGAATTGATGAATTACTGATTAGTTTGTAATTGTGTATGGCTTTTGCTTGTTTGTGTGTTTGCATGTGTGTTTCTATGTCTATGTGTGAGTATTAAGCCTTGTCTTCCGTTGGTTTGGACGTTGGTTCTAAATTCGTGTGTACAGCCCATGGGTCGGGAGACGAATTTTGCCCTTCAGAGTAAAAATTTCTCTTCGCATTGCTTTCAATTACACAGTTATACAGAACAGCAGTCGAGTGCTGATGCAATTTTGTTTCCACAGATGGTTTTACATCGTGGGTGTTCTGCTGATTAATAGTTGTGGAGGCGGTGAACACGTCTATGCATTTTGACGTCAACACATCTGCATAAACCATTGAATGATCGGGACGTAGTGCAAACCTATATCTGTTACCAACGTACTGCTCACATTTTTTT
>NC_068982.1:18271051-18273097 GCF_001194135.2 Octopus bimaculoides
GTGTTTGTGTGTGTGTGTGCGTGTGCGTGCATTCTGGTGTCGATCTAGGATCTTCTCACTTTCATCGCTAGATCGAGAAATTAATTTTTTGTAACTAAACACTTCCTAACCTCGGACACTGGCAAGATGTGTCATATAAAACATCATTTACTCTTAGTGTTGTTGAGAAGAGTTTATATTTTTAAAGTTATTTCGTGTTAAAGTTGTCGTATTTCGGTAATTTCAACCAATCAATGACGTGCATTCAGCTGTTGTTTGTCAACAACAACCTTCACCGGTGTATATTTCGTTTGTCACTGTTATTCATGGGTTTTTGGCAAAAAAGAATTACAAAAAAAAAACGATAATTTGCAAGAAAATGGGTTGGTGGATGGGAGGAAGTCTTTCCGAAAATAGTAGCTGAAAAACAGGAAAAAACCCCTCTAAAAAGCAATACAAATGCACGAACCATTATGTTGGTGTCATGAAGTAAACGTGCTTCAGATACACTCCTATATTCATACGTAGGTAATTGAGATGAAATATGTCATAAATAACAGTGAAAAACGAAATATACACCGCCGGAAGTTGTTGTTGACAAACAACAGCAGTAATTTTATTCAGCTTAATACACGTCATTGATTGGTTGACATTACCGAAATACGACAACTATAACACGAAATAACTTCTTAAATAAAAAGTTTTCCCAACAACGCTAAGAGTAAAAAATGTTTTATATGACACATTCTACCAGTGTCCGAAGTTTGAAAGTGTTTAGTTACAAAAATTTAATTTCTCGATCTGCCGATGAAAATGAAAAGATCCTCGATCTAATCGACTGACCCCACTCCCTACAAATTTCGGGCCTTGTGTCTCACGTAGAAAAGATTGTAATTCATTCCGAAAGTTTGACATTCCCCGTATTATGGGGATTGTGGACAAAAAAAATTTAATCTATTCTACGAATTTGGATCCTTTTAATTTCTATACTTTATGCTCAGTAATTTGCACGATTCGTGTCATTTCGTACATTTGTCCAAACTATGCGCTATTTATGTATAGTATACTGAAGCCAATGTTTCATTGATTATCCAATGAAAATGAACAGAAAATTTACAGTGTCCACTAAATTTATAAAATAATTTGCCGAATAATTGCATTACTCTCTGTATTTTAATCAGAACAGAAATAAACAAATGGAGGTATTTATAGCCATTGTCGTTTGTTTTCAGTTATACATTGTTACCGAACAATAAGCTATGGAACATAGAATTAATACAAAAAGGTCAATGGAAAAATGAATTAGAAGCCTTTTTTTAGACCTTGTTATTATGTAGAACAATACTAACATAAAATTGTATTTTCATTTAGGCGTGTGCAAAATAATATAGGAATAAAGCTCTCTATAAAGTATACAAAATCTGTGTATCAGATATTCCAATTAAAGTTGATTCAGAAAGAATAAAGAAATCTAGAAATAGATATTTAATCTGTTTTCATATCGCTTCTGAAATAGATACTCATTTTAACTATACCTCAAAATAATAGGTGAATCAAAATATTCTATTCGTAGAAATACTTATTTTATTACGTTCCGAGTTCAAATTCCGCCGGGGTCGACTATGCTTTTAATCCTTTCGGAGTGGATCAATTAAGCACCAGTTGCGTACTGGGGTCGGTCTAATGGAGTCATATAAATATAATTAAAGGACGATTCGAAGTTCATTTACGGCTAAACATAGAGAGGACAAACACGGACAAAGGGATTAAGCCGATTACATCGACCCCAGTGCGTAACTGGTACTTGTTTAATGGACCCCGAAAGGATGAAAGGCAAAGTCGACCTCGGCGGATTTGAACTCAGAGCGTAAAGACAGACGAAATACCGCTAAGCATTTCGCTCAGCGTGCGCACGATTCTGCCAGCTCGTTAGTTTTTAATATTCTTTTCTATTCTAGGCACATGGCCCGAAATTTTTGGTGAGGGGGCCAGTCGATTAGATAGACACCAGTACATAACTGGTACTTAATTTAACGACCCCGAAAAGATGAAAGGCAAAGTCGACCT
>NC_068982.1:18273523-18276629 GCF_001194135.2 Octopus bimaculoides
ATATATATATATATATATATATATATATATGTGTGTGTGTGTGTGTGTGTGTGTGTATGTATACACACATAGAGTGTAAATTTAACCACATAAGAGAGATGTCCATAATAGGACATCTATCCCGCTAGAAGGAGCAGTCAAACTCCAAACCACAATTAAGGATAATTTCGAAAGGGAATGAAAAGTAAAAACATTTACCATCTATTCCCTGAACCAAGGTTTCAAGCTTTCTTTAGCAAAATAAAATAATTTGCAAGGCCAGCTGTCATCAGCAGGAAAGCCAACATTAAAACAGAAATATGAGGCACTACATGGAAACATGCCACGTGCTTATGTGTTATAATTTTCATATCTAAGATTTTCATATCTAAAATTTTCATATCTACTGCGCATGTGCGGGTTTTCTTATCGGCAGCAAATCCCAAAAATGCCGAAATTTGTCCATAATTTAGCCAAAAAAACATTATATCATTACTAATAAATCTCAGGTTAGCAAAAAATTTAGAAATTGATGACAGCTGGCCTTGCAAATTATTTTATCTTTGCTAAAAATAGCTTGAAAGCTTGGTTCAGGAAATAGATGGTAAGCCTCCTTTCACTAGATTAGCTTAGGCTTATGTTAAGGTTTAGTTGTGATCCAAACATAACCTCTTATGACACAGAGTATTGACAGCCCTTTTGGGTGATCTATTTTCCTTGCTGGAAGGGCTCCAATCGCATGGGCAAGTGGGGTTAGATGATGGGGGTGTTGGTTTCGAAAGGGCTAGCATGTTCAACCTGATCACTTCTGCCGGTCAAACTCCCAACCCATGCGTTTCCCTCGCGACACTGATCCTGCAGAACTGGGTTGGTGTTAAAACCAACTTTAAAGTATAAATATAGATGGTTTCGAATCAGCAATGTTGTGTTCGGTTAAGCTCTATTTGGAGTGAAAAATCAATAAACTGTTTTCTTATTGGGGTTTCCATTCAATGAGGATAAAAAATCGATAAACCGATTCTTTTTAGGATTTCTCACTAAAATTGGCTACACCACATTTTCAGCCATAACTTTTACCAATTTTGATGTATTTTGTTCAAACTTGATGCCGGCGTTACTTAGGACTCATGGGATCTTTGAATGCTTTAAGTTCACAAAAAAACCAACGAAAAACAAAAAAAAAAGAAAACAATCGATGAGTGGAAAAATGGATAAACCGATTCCTTATGGGATTTCCCATTTTCAGCCAAACATTTAGCAATTTCAACGGATTTCGCTCAAATTTGACGTCAGTGTTACTTAGTCTGGTCTGAGACAAAGCGCCTGATTAGCTTAATAATCCTAACTTAATAGTGTAGTATCCAAACCTTTTGGGTATGTCCTAATAGTATGTTTTGAGAGCACGTCCACATCTTACGGTTACCAGCCGTCATACACAGTACTGCACTTTCGTCGTAGGATCTACACAAGGCATTTCTCGATGCATATATAGTATATTTCAAATGGTTGACGGGTCGACACAGTTGTACTATAAGCTTTATTTAGCACGAAGCCCGCTTCGACTTACGTCTGCATTTCTCCCTAGCGTATTATGTAACCTGATGAAATTTCTTCTGCACTCTCGGGTGCATTCGATTACATTATGTCGTCCCCCATCCACTAGGGAGCAGTGCAGATGTAAGCCGAAAGAAAGCTTAAGGTACACTCTGTCTTGCTTATCGATGATTGATATACACAGGCGTAGTTATGTGCTAAGGACCCTGTTGCCAATTGCTTGGTTTCAGGTTCAGCTCTCTGATGAGACTTGAGCAAGTATCTTCCATTAAAGCTACGGGTAGACCAAAGCCCTGAGGGAATATCATTGTATATATACATATATAAATATGTGTGTGTGTACATACATGCACTCTCTCTCTCTCACACACACACGCACTCACAAACACACACATACCTATATATATGAATATATGTATTAATATATATATATATATATATATATATAAATATATGTATGTATTAGTGTATATGTGTGTATCTATGTGTGTATATGTGTGCTTGCGGCCCTGTAACCTAGCGGTTCGGCAAATAAAAAGATAGAATAACACCAGGTTTTAATAAAATCAGTACTTGGGGTAATTTGTTCGACTAAAATATTTGAAGCAGATCCTGAAGCACGGCCGTAGTTTCATGACCAAAACAATTAAAACAACATATCAAAGATAAATTACAATAACTACCAATAAATGTATAAACATGTTGTAACATCTATAAATACAAATCGCTTGCATTTAAAGTGTATAAATATATTTCTCTTTGAATATAAATATATTTTGTTGGGATACAAAGTGTGTTGATATATTTTTGTTTCGTATAATAAATATATTTCATTTTCATTTAAGGTATTAATATATTTTGTTGTCTGTAATATATATTTCGATGGCATTTGAAATGTATAAATATATTTGTAATTGTATTTCATCTTTAATAAATTCGAACTGTAATGATAGTTTTAAATTATCTGATTGCAAAACAAACTAACGCTTCCAAATGCAACCAAAATATTTATTTGAACACTTCAAATATAACCCAAACATATTTATGGAAAATTACAAGTACTGAGGTTGCCAATTCGATAATTGAAATCAATTTCTCATTAAAAACAAAAACAAAAATACAATGTTTTTATTTATAAAAGATGCAGACTCGGATTCACTATTGCTGCAAATGTTATTAAAGGCATCATACAAATCTTAGGGAGGTTTTAGAAATAATTTTTATTTCTACATTTTAAATTGACAGTACAATCTTTCATATTACATGTGTTAAATTCTAAAAGCACATCTATGTTTTAAGCCAAATTATATAGTTTCAGGAATAATTTGAAATTGGGCTCAGACTTCCGGTGGTTGTAATATGAAACAGAGTGTAACGTGAATTCTTTAAACCGGGATCGGGGATTGGATATATTCAATGCGACACCGATTGGTAAAATCGTCTGAAACAGATGTCTAATACTGTATTGAGCATATGCTTATACACATACACGCACACACACACACCCACACAACACATGTGCACACACACACACATGTGCACACACACACATATACCCACACCACACACACAA
>NC_068982.1:18276887-18279270 GCF_001194135.2 Octopus bimaculoides
ACTGCTTGGCCGTAGTCTGAAGACTGAAGCAAAAAAAAAAAATACCAGAAGGTAATATTTATATATATATAATTTATTAATGAGGGTAGAAATTGAAATTAATCAATTAAAACCAGTGGCCTAGCATATCAACAAAAAAAAATCCGAAGATTAAAATTATATTACATACAAAAATAAGAGGAATCTGTTGTGTCGGTGAATTTTTACTGAGAACATTTTTTTTTTTTCGTGGTTAGATGATTCGGCATCTGTTTCTAGCATATAGGAGTCCACTTTTGCTGGTCATTCCTCTTATTTTTGTATATGTATATATATATATATGAATAAGAATGACTCTCCAATTATCTGATCATATTGTATTTAACTGTTTGGAGCATGCTGCACGAAACCTGAAATTTTCGGCAATGGTTTGTCGATATCATCAGTGGTTCACTATTTTATTCATTTGCAAGAGATGAAAGTCTTAGGTTACATGATCGAGTTTTGAACCCTGGTTGTAAAGCAGTTTAATCAAATATCAGCTGTCAATTCGGTTTGACACTCAATGGTACCTGGCAATTCACACACTAGGGTTTTAATCACGTGATCACGTGACCGACCAGACTACCAGTCGTATTTCTGGTCACAAGGCGCATTTGCGTTGTTTTAGTCCTTAAATAACGCCACCCCGCTGGTTAAGCAAGCAGGCCAACAATCCACACTGATCAAAGGAGGACTGGAGCAATGGAAAATGAAGTGCTTTGCTCAAGAACACAACGATCCGCCCACTCAGGGAATTGAACCCACGATCTAGTGAATGCAACAGTCTAACCAGTAGCCCGTGTGCCTTCAAGAGGGTTTTAATACTGACGTTAAATGCTTTCCTCATATCCTTCTCAGTCACAATGTCATAATTGTCTATTCTGGCGGAACTCTGTCTTTTGCAAGCATAGTAATCAGAAATATAGTTGTCCATCTGCTCTACTCTCCAGTTTAGTTCCTAGTTTTGTACATGAAAGCATTGACACATAGTCGCTCCCCGTTAAATCACGGAAAACCTCATAGATATTCTTCGTGTCAATATTTGGAGACACTGTCCTGTTTTCCCATATCCGTTACTCTAAAATATGAATATTCATTTGAATAATGTAGCCATAGATGAAGTTGATGGAGGCTATAAACAGTAACCAAGAACAATTGAAATTACAGACTATCATCTTTAAAATAAAAGAGCTCATTCGATGCTTTAGGCCAGAATACATTAACTGAAAAGTGGTTGCGTGTCCGTGTCTACAGCAATTTGAATATATGTCAGCTCAATCAGAGAAGTCGTAGATCAAACGAAACTAACGTGAAGAAAAACAAATCAATAGAAATTTATGATTCAGACGTCAGTGCAAATATTTCCACGAAAGAAAGCAGCTAGTGATTTGGTAAATACATCGTTATGTTATTGAAATATTAAGTATAAAGTGAGTTGAAAATGCCTCAAGGCTTGCATTGGATGGACCTTGGTAAGACAGTGGGATTTTCTGTTACGTGCGTAAGCACACATCATACACACTTTAATATTTCTCTAATATTACAATCGATGACCCTGTTACATAAGAAACAAACTGCAAAAGTATTTCAGCCATGATTATGCTATATAGCTATTGAAGCAGAAATACATTATATGATATGGATACAAACAAAAATGTTTCCTTTTCCACTTGTAAAAGCTATTTTATTATTAATTTGTCAGCAAAGTAGTCTAGAAATTATTTTGGTATTAACAAAATCTGAAAAAGAAACGAAACAAAATAAAACAAATACAAACAGAACATGATCTATTATGGAATTCAGACAACTGTATTTATAGAAGAGCTACTTGCGTTATAGCGACGGATTGAAAGCCGTGCTATATTTCTCTTCACACGGTGTCTACTAACTTTGTTGAAGCCAACTTGCTGGTCAGCAAATCGAAGTAGATAGATACAGTATCATTCTACTATTGTGTCATTCTTCTTTTTCTTCTGTATATTCATTTTCATAGATGTTACCTACATTTCAAACATATAACCAGGTGACTGATATATTGTAACGTTGTGTCGCCCAGAGAAATACCTTAAATGTGCGTTTATACGTAGAATATCTAAACGTTAATATTACGTTAATATTACGAGTAGATTTTTCGTTGATCGAATAACTGTATACTCATTTTCGAAACGACAGAGGATGTTACAGAATCAATGTAGTATTGTGGTGAAATAAAATAAATACGTAGCTAAACTAAATAAATGCAAGCGGTAAATCTGTATGCCTGTGACATTTTCCAGATATATCATTTGTTGTCCGTTCAGTAGTATTGGATAAAGAAAAAAAAACACACTAACAAATATACATACATATGCATATATATATA
>NC_068982.1:18279679-18281237 GCF_001194135.2 Octopus bimaculoides
ATATGCATATAAAAGCTTCTATTTAATTATGTAAGATTCAGCCTAATGATATCTACATGCAATAACAGTTTTATGGGGTTCTATCGAGATATGTCGATATAATATATTATAAATATAATAATAATAAGAATAATAATAATAATAATAATAATAATAATAATAATATTAATAATAATAATAATAATAATAATAATAGTAATAATAGTACGTGGATGTATAAATATGTTTATGCATCGCTACGCGTGTTTCCACAATTCAGTGTATTTACAGCATTATCTATAGTATTCATGCACATCGCGTGGATCATTGCACATGCGTTCATTTCATCTGGTGAAATAACATCCAGGCTGGAGACAACGAATGTATACCTGAAAGATGTTTATCAATTTTCACCAATGAAAATGTTCATTGCAGTATGTGGTTAGTTGTGGATGTATTTGGCAGGGATTGATAGAATGTGATAGAAAGAAAGAGAAAGGAAGGGCAATGATAAAGGAGAGGGAGGAGCTTGTGGTGGGCTAGACTTGTATTGATATTTCAGTGTGCAGATGTTGTGATGGATAGTGTAGTCTACAAGTTTGCGCTTTGTCACAACAAGCAATCCCTCAGTGAATTTAGGTATTGCAGGGTGAGGGAATAAATTCATTTGCTTTCGTGTTGAATATCATTGTCTGCGTTGACAAATAGTGTTGCTTAGATCCTTTTAAAATTACTTCTGGCGGTACGGTAACATAGCATAGCAAGATATAGTTTTCATTCTTTATTTCGTTTATATGTTCTTCACTTATTCCCTTACATGTTAATGACGGTTGGTGTTTCTCTGTTTCTATTGCTATGTTCGAATTCAAAGAAGGATGCCTTTATCTTATGCTTGCATGATATAATTACATGGGAAAGTCAATTGATTATATTTTCGCTAGATATGATGATCTCAAGTGTTTCCTTCTGGCATGAATTGCACGCTCGCGGTGTTCAATTGTACGTTCTAGCGTTATGGTACTAATGTAGAGAAAACTTATGACAGAGACGGCTGAGGAAACAAGTAGGTGCATTAGTTTGACGGTTGTGAAGAACGGAAATATCTTTTATGTTTCGAGTCTATGCTCTTCCACAGAAAGGGGTGAAAGGAAAACAGATTGGAGGGACAGAGAAAAACACAAGAAAAAGATTGTGTAGGGGTTAACGTTTCGACATCCACTCACTTTCCCTCTCTCTTCCTCCCTCCCTCTCTCTGTACATATATATGTATTTTCTATATGTCTCCCTCTCTCTCTTCCTCTTTGTCTAGTGCACACATGCACACAGATGCGCGCACGCACACACATACACACACTCATATATACATACATACATACACACACACACATATATATTTATATATACACGCATATATATTGGGCACACATTGAGTCGTTAACCAGCTGTTGATGTTCTCCTGGTGTTAAAAAATAGTAGTAACGTTGTAACGTTGTTCCCTACTGAACAGCCATGTTAAAGTGGCATCAAACACTACTATATATAGTATATACACACACACACACACACACACATATATATA
>NC_068982.1:18281301-18283801 GCF_001194135.2 Octopus bimaculoides
TATGTATATATATATATATAGGGAGAATTCACAAAAAATAAAAACAACAGACAAAGACAGGTGGCGTTGACGACAAATAGATGTATTAGTATAACGCTCGGGAATTGAGAAAGTCTTGAACGTTTCGAACCTACGCGCTTCTACAGAAAGGAACACGGAAAGAAACAAGGAGAGAAAAAAAATTGTGTCAGCGATCTATCAGCCGGACAGAAGGGTCACACAGGAGAGTTAAGAGGAAGGGGAGATACCAAAGTAGTATTGATCCCAAAACGATGGTGCGTGTGTGTGAGAGAATGCTGGTGATCTTCACGTATGTGTGTGAGTATATGGGTGTGAAGGTGTGAAAATGTGGGGACGGGAATTGGTCAGCGCTGGTGTGTGCATAGTGTTGTGTTGTGAAGTGATGCGTTGTGTGGCATGGTGTAGCGGTGTGTGGTGTGGTGGTGTTGGGTGGTGGGGGAGGCAAGAGTGGGGAAAGTATGGGTGGAGTGTGGGTTAGGTTTGAGTGGAGGTAGAGGTGGTATGTATATATATATACATACACACCCATACATATTTATATATATGTATTTTATATACATACAAATATGTATATATATATACACCCACACATACATGCATACATGCATACATACATACATACATACATACATACATACATACATACATACAAGGGAGTTCCGTAAAGTTCCAGGCTGTTAGGGTGTCGTAAAAGGCATGGTTGGATGCCCAAACTTCCGAAAATTTGAAAAGAAAAACACATTGGCATTCGAAGGAATTAATCACGTCGATGTCTTACTAATTGCAAGTAATAGACTGCAAGCATTGTGTACAATTCTAGACATATAGCTAATGGATTGAAAGTAAGATTAATGACATAGTTATGTAGGAAAAAATACAATGTGTATATACATTATAAAATTAATAATGATTCATTAGAAATATAGCAAATTATGTAGTAAATTATCAAAAGTTTGATTGATTATGTTTTTGTTATAATTTATATATGTATATGCATAAATACATACATACATGCATGCATACATACATGCATACATACATAGTAGGGGGTGCTGAAGATTTCCTGGATGTGAGGGTGTCGCGAAAGGCCTGGCTGGAGGTCCAACCTTCAGTACAGTTGCAACGAATGTTTGAATAAATGATGTGTAAAACACTTTATAACACAAGTGTAAGCGTGGCTTACACCTGTCCTAAGAAAATATTTCCCAACCCCATGTGTACCAGGTTCAATCCCACTGCGTGGCACCTTTCTCGAGTGTCTTTTACTATAGCCTCAGGCCTACCATGGCTTTGTGAGTGGTTTTGGTAGATGGAAGCTGAAAGAAGCCCTTTGTATACTTACATACACACACACACACACACATACACACACACACACACACACACAAACACACAAACACACACACACACACACGTGCGTGTGTATGTATATGCGTGTGTGTCTCTGTGTATGCGTTTCTACCCATGACTACTTGACAACTAGTGTTGGTGTGTTTAGACCCCGTAACCGAGCGGCTCGCCAAAAACGCCTCATGCAATAAGTCGGAAGCTTTAGAAAAAATAAGTATTAGTTTCGATTCGTTTGACTAAAATTCTCCAAGGCTGTGTCCTAGTATGGCTGCAGTCTAAGGACTGAAACAAGTAAAAATAAAATAAAGATTTAAAAAGAATACTTGAAAATATTCACATATGTGTGCGAACTTCGTATTTCCACACCGTGCATTATCGATAGAAATACATAAATACTTATATTAACATCTCTTAAGTTTCATAAAAGAATAAAAAAAACAAATGATAGCACTTCCTACACGTACGTAGACATTCGTTTCTACTCTAGGCACAATGCCTGAAATTTGGTGGGAGGAGGTCAGTCGATTAGATCCATCTCAGTACGCAACTGGTACTTAATTTATCGACTCCGAAAGGCAAAGTCGACCTCGGCAGAATTTGAACTTAGAACGTAAAGACAGCCGATATAGCGCTAAGCATTTCGCCGGGCGTGTGAACGTTTCTTATTTCTTTATTGCCCACTAACTACCACTTCTTCCAGAATTTGGATAACGTTTTGATAGGAAAAAAATTTAATTCCCACGATGTTGTAAAACAGACCTTCCAAGATTTTACTGACTCTAGATTGCCAAGATTTTACAGTTCCGGGCTGGACAAGCTACCGCTGAAATAGCAAAAGTGTATCGACAATATGGTTGCATACTTTGATGAATAAAACTATTGCTTGAATTCATAAAACATTAGCAAACTGTTTTATTCCTTTCTACAAATTTCATACTTGACGACCTAATATATAATTTTTGTTTATAAATATCTAATAATTTTGCTTATACGTCTTTAGCATTCGGTTACTTACATTAATATCTCTCATGAGTATTAATATTGTTTATATAATTTAATCTATCTATCTCTATACATATACTTATATAGATATTCGTATATAAAACTTGATCATAGTCGTGTATTTATT
>NC_068982.1:18286080-18296016 GCF_001194135.2 Octopus bimaculoides
ATATATATATATATATATATATATATATATATATATACATACATGTAAGTATGCCTCTCTGCGTATGTGTGCGTGTGTATCATTAATATATCGTTCATCATTTGCTATCTTAATCTGGAGATTAAGAAGACCTATCAAGTTTTCAAAATTATATTCAATATTTTACTAATGTTTCAAATAAATACGTTCTTCGAAAGTAAACTCTACATGTTTACCACTATATATTTCATAAAAAGAAATAAGAAACAAATTTATACACAACAAACATAGTTCCACACTCCCACTCACAGACATTCCCTCGAAATCGGCGCATTTCATTAACAAAATATGTTGTCATTAAAGGAATTACTCCATAATTATCTGCCACAACGAAAGTATTCTACATAGTATTACAAATGAATACATTCTTCTTCTTCTTCTTCTTCTTCTTCTTCTTCTTTTTCTTCTTCTTCTTCTTCTTCTTCTTCTTCTTCTTCTTCTTCTTCTTCTTCTTCTTCTTCTTCTTGCAGTTGATCACCACAGTACAATAAGCAAATTTCCTTCTGGTTGCAAGAACCTCAACGATCAGGAAATATAAGTTTGGTCTAAAATCCTGGATATCAAGATTGGGCTTCAAGCCATGGAAGAAAATCAGGCTTCTAGCACTCGAAGAGTGGCAAGCGTGTCGCTGTCCACTGTAATTCGTCAACTTCATAACTTCAGCAAGAGATGTAAATGGATGTTTGAAAGGAACTCGTGGAGAGTTCGCGTGATCTGCGTTTCCAGAAGACAATTATTATGCGCGATAAATATAAAACATTTTCTCACAATACTTACGGACATAAACAGTATTTAAGCAAGGGCCAGCTTCCGGATCCTGTCACCAAACAAAGGCGTTTCAAACAGAATGTGATGTTCTCAGCCTGGTGGACTTCTAAGAGGATATTTCACTGCGACTTCATTCCAGGCGGTTGAATTACCAATGCCAGACTCTACCCGGAACGGCTGGAGCAGATGTATGGCAGTGAAAATAGGATTCTGCGTTTCGATACAAATTTTGCAGGGGAAAGAGCATATCGAATTAGGATACAATACTCGCAAGTAGTCTAACATCTCCTACACAACTGTTGCCAAAGTAACAATTGTACGAAACAGGGATACCTGGCTAGCTTGTCTGAGTGTGGAAGTTCTTTTCAAAGCTTTGAAGAATCAAATCACATTATATACGTCGGCAGTACATGACAGAATAATTGTTAGAGTAATTATTGCTTACGCTCGTCATAACAGCAGATCTATTTGAAGACAGAAAATATTTCAAACAATAATGAAAATGTAATGCTTTTGTGGCGGTGAATTTAGTTTGGCCACGTTAAGAGGACAGTAGATAACATCGTCAGGTTTGGTGTAAATTGATGGGAAACTCAAGAAAATATGGGCTGAATACGGAGAGGATTCTGTTACGGGAAATGTTTTACAATATTTCGATCGGGAATTTTTTTCCGTTCAAGATGCATTTCAGTGTGGCCGTCCAAATGAGAATACTAGCGCCACAATTAAAGAGATAATCGATACTTACCTGGTTATATGACACAGATGATCGCAGATATTCACTAAATATCCGACCCAGTTATTGAAAACCGTCTCTACCAAGTTGTCACGTCAGCAACCAAATAACGCTAACTTCGCCCGACGGACTTACATCTTTTCGTCGCAGAAACGTGAAGTAAACGAAAAGTTTGGAAGAAAAGTGGTTTCGGTGATAACAATACAAAGCACAATAAATAATGGCAGATGCACGGTGAACTACCACAAACAACATCTAAACAGGACATCGCCCGAAGAAACTTAAGCATTCATTTTGACAGACTTATGCGTTGTCATTTACGATATTTTTACCACGGATAAGATCGTCAAATGCAATGTGTAATGTGACAATTCTGCTTCCTGGATACTTCTCGGATGTCATATTCTGCATTATAGCTTATATTACAACATCCTGGATGGATAAGGTGCAACTGAGCCAATATGCCATAGACACTGTAAACAGTTCACTCAAAGATGGCAGTTATAGATAGGGTAAAATTATATCATTTGAGATTCACTTCCCTTCCTGTATAATCAAATCCAGTTGGAACTATGTTCAGCTGCTTCTACCTTTCCATCAAATGCTTTGGTTTTCTTTCTGCCAGAAAAAAATTAATGTATAATACTTGAGCGTGCTAGTCTAAATTGAATTGTCTTCGGCTTTTATGATGATAAATTTTGGCAATTCTTATTTTTAGAGAAGTAATTGGAATTTTGTTTTCGTAGACCAACGATGCCTACCCGAAGTATATTCATATTTCACTACCTGAAATTGTTTTCGTTTTCCAATTTTTTTTTTGTTTATAAAAGTCTGGCAATAGTTACCTAACAACCCATTTCGTTTGTTTTTCATGTTCTACTTCATAATAATACACTGTCGTTCTTAAAAGACTTATCTTTGTGAAATATATGGTTCAACGTGGGCGATTAAATATTTGGAGCTTCTGTGAAATGTGTATACACAGCAATAAAAACATTTAATGTTTTATATATACACACACACCCACACACACCCACACACACACATACCCCCACACACACACACACACACACACATATATACATATATAGTAATAAATAAATATTTAATGTTGTGCTGTCATTGCCAAGTTGTGCTCAAATAATTGCCTATTATTTAAATTAGAAGAGCAAGTTGAATAATGTAGATGTATCTATTGAAAATACAATACCATACATTTATAAACACACACAAACACACACACACACACACACACACACACACACACACACACACACACACACACACACACACAAACACACACACACATATATATATATATATATATACTATATTAAATTTCTAAGCGAGAGGGAAACAGTAAGATATCTCCTCCACACTGTCTTTGTGTCCGATTAGTATTTGCGAGGGGAGGTAATTGCTCCCAACTCTAGCCTTACGTGATAAACACTGACACGAGTTTCTGGGTAGCTACCCGTCTTCAGTGTGTGATAATCACCAGCTATTGAGGAAAACTCATTACACTCGCAAAATGTTGCATGCTTTTTTCCAGCGACGTACTGTTGCTGATCTCGAAAACGGAAAAATAAGCTCTATGAAATCTCTCTGCGCGAAGTAAAGAGTAACAGCACGGAATCGTAAAATATATTTGCCAACTAAATGTGGCGGTCCCTTAGAGGACGATGTTAGGGTTGTTTTTAGCCCCAGGAAGCCATCTCCTCCAGCTGGCTAACGAACACTGTATCCGATTACTATCTGCGGTTAATATTCCTGATTAGTATTTGCGATTGGTATTTGCGATTAGTAGTCGGTAAATATATTTTACGATTCCGCACTGTTACAGTTTACTTCTTGCTCAGAGATTTAATTTATTTCTCCTTTTTCGAGATCGCTGGAAAAATCATATATTATTTTGCGAGTGGAATGAGTTTTCATCACTAGCTGGTGATTATCACACGCTAAAGAGAGGTGACTACCCGCAAACCCGGAACTGTGTGCATCACGTGAGGCTCGAGACGGAAGCGATGACCTCTCCACGCAAATAATCATCGGACACTGACTGTGTCGTTAGCCAGCTGGAGGAGATGTACTTTACGATATATATACATCTGTGTGTGTGTGTGTGTGTTTTTATATATGTATGTATTGCATAAAAAGATGTTCTTAGAGTGTCTCTGTACCCTTGTATGTGTTTCTTTACTTATGTGATAGGTGACTGACATTTTGATACTATGAATATGCATATTGTCTCAAAACCTTCCTACAGAAAAAATGTTTCCTGTAAAAAGTATTAAAAAAAATACAAACAGAAATGTCAGAACCAAAACCACAGCAAATATTCAAATAAGTATCCTACGTGCCCGGAGATAAAATATAACTCAATGCAATACTACATATTTCAAGTCTGACTTCTATGTTCAATTGGTAGTTTGTTATGCAGATCGGAGACAGCCAAATGATGGCTGTTTCAAATATTTCTTACAAAAAAAATAATACCGTATTGTTAAGCATTCATTATTATGCATCTAACGATAAGACAGTCCACAGGCCATATAAGAAATAGTAATAAAATACAGGACTTCAAATGCCTGTCTTTGACATACAATATTACAAGACAAAGCATAAAATCAGTATTTCATTTTCAAATTGTTGCGATAAAGCACAATAGTGTCATATAATATCATTTAATATTTATATGATATGTCTGTTTTCCTGTATATTCCTATTTTCCCGTTTTCCCTCTCCTCTGCCATATACTTAGTGATATATATACACACACACACACACACACACTCACACACACACACACACACACATATATATATACATATACATATATATATATATATATATACATATATATATACAACTACACACACATATATAAGAATGAATATAGTTTTTTATACAAATATATATATATTCTACAGGCATTTAGATAAAAAAAAGAACGTCTCAGTAGAAACCGTGAGGAATAAATTTCGTACTGATTGAATTTGTAATTTGCTAAGCTTATATCAGAAATAATTTTTTCTGCTAGAGGCACAAAGCCTGAAATATGGGGAGAGAGGACCTTTGGAGAATCTTTCAGTGGAACTGTGGCAATGTGTTTTCTCTAAACAGAGAAATATCTCTCAAATACCACTCGCATTGGCAAAACACTATCACCAAACATTCCCAAGTTTAATACTCTCCTGTAGACGAAGCACTCAATTTTGAATGCTCAACATCAATACCACTGATGCTCTATCCTCACAAGTACACCATCGACATAACACCACAAAACCGATCCTTCTCTGCAACACTGGAGTTACAGTTGAACTCCAACGACACTCTGATTTGCGCATGATCTCCAAAAGAGAGGCATACTCCAGCATCTTGGACGGACAAATCTCCTACTACGCTCTAATACATGCTTGGCGAATGTATAGAAGAACACATAAGTTCTCTTTACCCATTGAAGACTCTATCTCACAGGCATACTATCACCTCATTGTACCTTTTCCATTTTATACTAATGGACTCTGTACCAACAGAATGCTAGTCTCCTTCCTTCATCATGATGGCACCCAGACAGTACTTACCTTTCTACTCTCCATCTGTCTTAGCGTTTAGGTCTCTCAGCCTACACCGACAATTTTACCCAATGATTTCTTTCTAGAAGCGCGGGCTACTGGAAATCTTTTTCTGTTTATGGCCTTCCTGTAGTTAATAACATCAATTTGACCGTTCTTTGAGTCCCCGCTAAAGCTCAAAGCAATGTCCTTTTTCCAGAGGCTGCATGTCAAATAAACCTACCCATAGTTTCTTGAGCTACCGGAAATAATGACCAGATTACTCCTTAAGCCAAACCTTACCTTCGTAAAAAAACAAAAAAAAAACAATGTCACAATGCATCGTTTTGTCTTTGACAAATACAACCATGACTTGAAATATCTTTGATCTTATGTTTACTCGACCATGTTCGGCTTCGGTCTAACACAATAGTGATAACAACAACAAAACAAATCACGCCAAAAGAGTGTCCTAACAGGCCGGCAGCTTACTGTGGGTTTATACATTCGTAATCAACATTGATGTCAAATTCAGCGTCCGAACCTTATTCTGTTCAGTTTCAGAACTTAGATCTTAACATAGAAGATAACCAAATATATAATCAACAGCATCTCTTGAATTTAAAATTTACTTGCATGGCTTCAGACAGCAATTACAATGATTACGTTTAAGATTTCTGTTAAATTTGATACAAGGTAGTGCGTGCCGCAATCAGAAGTTCAAATGATAGTAACAAACACTACTCATATAAAAGAAGTGAAACTTGCGAAAGTTAAACATGTCATAACTGTTCTTAAATTTATTCTGAAACATAATTTCATTATGTTCAAGGGTTCGATAGTGTGTGAGATTTTATTACATAGTTGAGGTTGTTTAAAGAGAAAACACAAAAGTGATTCGTTATATTAAAGATTTCCATCCATAGTGAAATTTGTGAGTGTCACACTGATACACATGGCAATTATATTCAGAACTTTAATAATGACGTCGACTGCATTTCGTAGTTAGAGTTCTTTAGAGTTTAAATTCCGTAATTGATCGAAAATGCTGAATATTTCAATTATGCTATTGCATCGTTAAAGCAAAAAAAAAAGGATATCGGAAATGTGACATGCGAAACTGTTTCGTCAAGTTTCATCGATTGGTATATTGAGATCGGGGGTGGGGAGATTTGAACTTAGAACGTAGTGGCAGATAAAATACTGCTAAGCATTTCGCCCGGCCTGCTAACGATTCTGCTAGCTCACCGCCTTTTTTTGTTACTGCATAAATTGCATATTTCAGACAGAACGACTTGTCCAGGAATGTATAAAGAGTACTCCCGTATATTTATTGTGAACATCTTCCTGACAGAAACTTCATTTCTTCCACATACGGAAACTTTTTGTTTATAGCCCTCACTCTAAATGAACCGAGTATCTTTAAATCAGTATTCTCAGGACAGGATAAGGGGAAAAATTATTAGTTTTAAAAGAAACATTTTTTATGACGATTTATGTTTCTACAAGATACTTATGTATAGAAAATATGGTGTCATCCTGCTATTGAAGGATAACGCTTCACAGCTGATTTACTTGGAATGTAGTCGAATACATGAAGTCTACATGTCGCCAAAAGGTAATATATTGAAGAAATTATGGAGTTATTCATAATGTAAAAGCAATTATAAGAAATTTTAGATAATGTTAAATAAATGCATGAATGCATGTATTTGACATTCTAAATGTTCTGTACGGATTTATTCTATCGTAAATGAAAGTAATATTATAAAACATTTAAATATGCATAAGGAAACTGTTTGCATATGCCATATGCAGAAACACAATAAAACCATTTAAGATATAAATAGTTGCTGGAGAATTTTGGTTTTCGATTTTGTAGTTTACTCAGAAGAATTTCTCAAAAGTTTCCTGAGATTAGGAGACATCATCTGATGTATCTTTGGTGAACTTATTGTTACAACAATTATATTTATATATTGAGATATAAAATTAGTTCCGTTAAGTGAAATACGCAAATTTCACGCCAGTCACCATATGTCAGGGGAAACAACTATTCATTGCTAAAATGAATGGAATATATTCCTAAGAGGTTAAGTTTTGCTTGAAACTCATTTTAGATTAAAATAATAAAGACAGAGTTTACCGAAGCTAAACAAATATCGAAAACACCTGTTGCCTTATTTAGAGATTTGTGACGTACATATGGACGCCAACTGTGTTTACCTACTGGCATTCTTTTGAAACTCAAAACGTCTTAAAATATTAGATATTAACATTAAATGCTGTATTGTTAATTGCGCTATTGACGGAGACAGTTTTAATTTCTCCTTATTGATTATAGTCCAAGAATATAGATGCTACGGCAAACTTTTGTAGAATATCCAGAAAATGCAAAACATTGAACAATTGTGCTCACATAATAAAATAAATTTTGAAATGCAAACAAGCATTTATTATAAACAAGGATGTTGTCATTTCTGAGCATATCTAAGTAGCCACACAAAATTTTCGAAAAACGATTGAAATCTTTCTCAAATCACATTTCTAAATGAAGGAATGACAACGAAAATTATATTGCTTCGATTACGAAGGTAGCAACAGGTTTGTGACTAAAAACACTTGTCATAATCAATTGCCTTGATCACGCCTAGCCGGGGTCCAAACAGAAAGAATTAACTTTCGTGTCAGTAATCTTATGTTTAGGGACCATTTTCACTGCCTTATAAATCTGAATATTTTCTTGTATATGGGCCTTCTGTATATAACATTTTTAAATTGTAGTTTTGGCATTTTTGCAGTATGGACATAATGTGAGTAGTTTCTTGCTAGGAATTACTCACATTATGTAAATACAGCAGACATTATTTATTATGTGGTGCCTATCTGTTAGTTCTAGAAATTATAGATTTTCATTTCTTTGAATGTTATTATAGACATTGTTTCCTTTCCCCATCACAAACTGTGGTTATTTATGTTCACAGATGTATATATTTGGATACTTTTTCCCCATGTATTATACATATGTATATTGTCGTATTTTGAGGCTGGTATTTCGATTCGGGGGCAATTCCTCTTCTGATAGTTATTTTTAACAAAATACTTTGTATGAAAACTTAAATTTTAGTATATATAAATTTGTATACCAAAGACAATAGATGGTTTGTCATTGCTTAGGGTATGGCTTTGAAAACTGAATTCAACTTGTACCTATTTGTAATAATTTTCTCTTGTCCTTTACAAGATATTTTCGTGGACTTGCAATAAATATTAAAAAAATATATGAAAAATTTCATTCGGATCATTCTTCCACTATTTATGCTATATATATTCTTCTTTTGCGAGATTTTATGTAGTCTTGACCTGTCGAGTCATGCTAATTCATTCCGAATCCAGTTGAAGTTTAATACAGTTAAAACAATTGCTTGTTATTAACATAACGTCTTTAACATTGCTTTAATTACCAATCTAATGCATCTATATTATTCTTTCGGAAAAAATCTTTCACAAATATTTTTTCTTTTTATTTTGTGAAGTTCATACATTCCTAAGCATTAATGAATTCGGTATCTCTATGGATTATTATCTAACATGATATTGCACTTCTCATTTAGTCTACCACATTTTTACGGTGCCTTTGGCACATTTTTCCAATCTGAATATCATATAAATACCTTTTTTAAATCGGCAAAGTGTCTATGGCTCTGTTTTGAAGTTACTAATCATCTGTAGCTTTATAATACTGCCTACGGTGGTTGGATGAATACTGTATAGATTACTATATGAGGCGAACAATTCACATGCCAAGCAAAAATGAATGAATAAAGGGATACAATATATATATATATCTACTAAGCTTATATCTAACGGCATAAAGAATATATCTCCCTCAATTTTATATCTGTAACTGCAGATTTATTGGCCTTTTATTTATTGTGTTGAGTCAAATGTTTCGAAATAGTTTGGTAACTTATTTGCTTTATTCTTCAATTGACGACTAAAACAGCCTAGCATTCAAAGTGGAGGGCATCCTATTACACAAACTGAAGCGGCCTTTGTGTTAGTTCTTTGCTCGTATGCTGATACATATTCTCGTCCGTCGAGGCGCAGAAATCCTTTACCGAATCTTGCATCTCCTTTTGGTTGATGAAATCTCGCTCTGCATTCGATGGGTATGATGTTTATTTTGAAAACTAAGAAAATAGATGTAAAACGTGATTGATGGATAGATAGAGACAGAAAGAGAGAGTTAGTGAGAGAGAGAGCGAGAGCGAGAGAGAGAGAGAGAGAGAGAGAGAGAGAGAGAGAGAGAGAGAGAGAGAGAGAGAGAGAGAGAGAGAGAGAGAGTGAAAGAGACTGCTAGCTAGATGTGGTAATGTGAGAGAAAACGAGGGAGAATAACGCAGAGACTTAGGAAGCGACATATTCAGTGGAAAAAGGTGTTGCAATCAACATGCAATACAAGTAGCACAAGACTGAGACGGGAAAACTAGTTTAGGGATGAAACATTTTTAAATGTAGCAAACTTTGTGACAACACTACGTCTTTAGTTAAACATTACCTCGCTCTCGCACTGTCTACATGTCTTTAAAGTATGTTTAAAGGGTATTTTCGCATATGATATAATCTGGAAGTTTGCTGTACGAAATATATATATCACATATAAAAAAATTATGAAACTACAATGTGTATGTTTCGTGGATAAGTATATATGTATGTATGTATGTATGTGTGTATGTATCTATCTATCTATCTATCTATCTATCTATCTATCTATCTATATATATCATAGATAAAATTAAGAAACAACAACGTGTTTCGTGCATAATTATATATATA
>NC_068982.1:18296885-18297887 GCF_001194135.2 Octopus bimaculoides
ATATATATATATATATATATATATATATATATATAAACAAATATTAAATGAGTATATGCATATATACGTACATGTATGTGCGTACCGACATTCACCTGTATGTATTGGTGCATATCTGGGTACAGGACATTGCAAACAAAACGTAGACGAGAAAACACACAAACCACATAGAGAACATTCTACTTCATCAGCTACCCCCGTTTTAACACCGGCGTTTCGAAGGGCGGGGCAGGACGCATCGTTAAAACGGCTCTTCCCATGGACCGCAAATTAAATTTGTATACACAAATTAAATCTTGCCATGGAGGAATGTAGTGGCGGACAAAAAACAAGACAGGAAAACAAACAGAAAAGGCTTTACAGCCAGACGAGAAAAATTATGTGTATGAACAATGTGAGGCACGAACTTGAAAGGGTCGAAGTAGTTCGCGTGATTTCTCGGCGATAGTCAAGGAAGAAAAGGATTATTGACCGGAAGCATGTGACCATGCCGGTGTAAGGGGAAAAGAGAGAGTGGTAGAGGGAGAATCAAAGGGAGGAAGTAGAAGAATAGGTGAGCAACGAGAGGAAAAGAGAAAGAGAGGAAGTACGAGGGGGAAAATGATAGAGGAAGAAAAAGAGATAGAGTAGCGTCGGAAAATATAAGTTTATGAAAAACTACTTACGAATTGGAGACGCTGCGTTCAGTCATGTAAAAACAAATAGTAAATGAGTGTATGCATATATACGTACAGGTATGTGCGTACCGACATCCACCTGTATGTATAGGTGCATATCTGGGTATAGGACATTGCAAACAAAACGTAGACGAGAAAACACACAAGCCACATAGAGAACATTCTACTTCATCAGCTACCCATATATATATACCAGAGTAAGCACATATATGTGGAACAAGGTGGAAAGAACAGTACTTGAATACCGGAGGTAGTATAAATTAATAAAGTACATATCTCTCTCTCTCTCTCTCTCTCTCTCTCTCTCTCTCTATATATATATATA
>NC_068982.1:18298217-18313414 GCF_001194135.2 Octopus bimaculoides
TGTACGTTTATGTCTGTGGTTCATGGCTTTCTTTTACCATCCACCTATATCACCGTTTCCAACATAAGCCTAGCATTATCATAGCTACCGATGTTTTACATATGAATCATTTAGTACATTTTCTTATTGATGGATATACATTTCAGTTGATTACGTCTATGTTTTCAGTATTTTTACAATAGCTATTGCACTCGATTTCATAAGCAATACCAATTGCTACATTCGGGAGTGCTTTCTTCAAATGTTTATTTGTACACTGTGATAACATTGCACTTAAGGTTCTGCAAACTGTAGAAAGTCATGTAACATAGTCTTTTATATGATTTTTGATTTCTATTATTCACTGTGAGCTATCGAGTTTCTCCCTTCGGCTCCTTCAACAATTTATAAACCATTTGTCTGCAAGCATTATGTGTTCATAGTAAATATGTTACTTGGAATTTGAGAACCTAATGCCCCGTTGTACTATCCGCTTAATTCTCCACGTAGGATTTCTGCTATTTGATGCCTTGATATAGTTTCCTACGATAGTTCATATGGTGTGTTTGTTGATTTAAACGTTGTCGCTCGCGGTAAGATGTTACTACGTTTGAATACTGTTTTACTTTTAACTTGATAATTTGAACATTGCATTCTTTAAAATTAATTTATTCTGAAGAGTGAAAGTGCGTAATGTATTGGTTAGTGATTTCGAGTCAATGAGTTCGATTCACGTCGGTACCTTGTTTCCTTGAGCAAGACACTTTATTTCACGTTGCTCTTGTCCACTCACATGCCAGAAATGAGTAGTACATATATTTCAAGCTTCTCATATTTCCATTTCTATTTCATGTTTAATCTCCCTGAGGACTACGCTAAAAGCAACGCGTGTCTGTGGAGACCTCAGACGCTTGCACAGTGCTCGAAAAATAAGAGGTGTTACATTAGTTGACTGATAATTCACTGGGGGTGTAGAGTCTTAGCACCTGTAGAATATAAAGCAAGACATGACAGATTCGGCCAGTATTTACACTGGACAATATGTCGGCATTATAAAATCAGAACCGCTGACAAATGGTATAAACACCATCCTGAAGCTGTGACTGATTGAGAAAATGTGTCGATTCTCTGGGACTTCCCCGTACATACCGGCAAAACTATAAAAGCTAATAAACCGGATATTATTATAAAAGATCAGACAAAAAAGATGTGTTAATTAATTGAGATGAGTATACCTTGCGATCATGATATAGCGGCGAAAGAATTTGACAAGATCAGTAAATATAAAGACTCGCTAATAGAAATTGAGAAAGTGTGGCATCTCAAGGCGACTACCGTACCAGTGATTGTAGGATCTCTAGGAATGATAAAAAAAAAGGTACTGAACATATTTAGAAATAATACCAGGCCTTCCATCCCTACAGGAAATGCAAAAAATCGTGTTAACTGGAAAGACTCATGTACTGAGAAGAGCAATATCGCTGTGAAAACGACATCCATTCATAAATTTATTTATTTTTTAATATTTTTAGGTACATATTTTACCTGTGAATTTGAATGTGTAAACTAGGAATGCATACAGTGAGCTTCTCTGCCCTAGGTGTACGAGAAATGGGAGAAAATTTGAAGAAAGAAAAAAAAACATAATATTAATAATAATAGCAGTGATAATAATAATAATAATAATCCTTTCAACTAAAGGCCCAAAGGCAGAAATGTTGGGGAAGAGACCAGTCGATTACATCTACCCATGTGTTTCACTGGTACTTAATTTATCAACCCTGAAACGATGAAAGGTAAAGTCGACCTCGGTGGTATTTGAACTCAGAACGTAGAGACGGATAAAATACTGCCAAGCATTTTGTCCGACGTGCTAATGGCTCTGCCGGATCGCCGCCCTTATGCAACAACAACAATAATAATAATAATAATAATAATAATAATGATGATGATGATGATGATGATGATGATGATGATGATGATGATGATGATGATGATGATGATGATGATCTGTCAAGGTTTTGAGAAGACACTCGGCAAGAAATTGGGAGAAAATTGAAAGAAGAGGAAAATGATGATAATAATAACAACGACAAAAACATCATCAGCTACTACTACTACTTGTACTACTGTATTGTATTAAGGTCAACAGCCCTCTATGTCAGAGTTGAACGAAAAATTTATTACGGTGCTAAAATTACTGACAAAATTCCTTCAAGTTGTTATGAAATGTTATCACGTTACCTATGATAAAATACAAAATTTCTATTAGTCATTGTTAACTGACGGTATGCGTTTAGCAAACTGTCGTTTTTATTGTCATTCGTAGCTGCAATATGACATTAGGCATTTGTGAAACACAAAGGCGTACATGACACTGAACGGAGTACTAGCCTAATTAACGTAAATAAGAACTCTCTGCTCAAATAATTTCCAATTACACAACGGGGATTTTAACAACGAAAGCTACCGAAATTAAGCTTCAAAATACACAGAGGTGTTATGTTTAAACGAATACATTTCTTTAATAGTAGTTGCAAATATAAAATTGGAAAGTATAATTTCGTTGTTACAGATATTGCGGATAGTTAAGTAGTGACTGAATAGGATCGAGAAAAGACTATGGAATGGACAAGAAATTTGATTAGGGACGAGCAGTAATGCGATTCTTTTTATTCAAGAAGGCAAAGCCTTATAAACGGGAGTTCGGAGAAGCACTCTCCGATGTTTTGCTGGATGTCAACCTTTAAAGCAAAGAAGTTAGCTTCACAACAAGATGGTTGCGGGTTCAAACCCGCTGCGTAGAATTTTAACTATCTTCTACTATAATTCCAGGCTGACCGAAGCCTTGTATGTGGACTTGGTAGATTGAACCCGGAAGAGTTCCATGGAATACATATCTGGAGGAGTAACACACACACATAGTATATATGGTGGGGTAACAAATATATATATATATATATATATATATATATATATATATATAGGTGAGAAAGTTGTTATATATATATATATCACGGACTCTACCGTCGTTAGAAGACGTATGAAGGTTCAATAATTTCTTGCCGAACAACCACACTGATGATTTGTTTATTGCGATCAAATGGCTGTGTACATATAAGCTCACTCACTTCATCAAATCGACATTACCTGTACAGATGCACCGTGTGCCACATGTCAGATTACGAAATTATCTCAAATTATCTCAAACTTTCCACTTCTCATGAGGATTCTAAGACTCCCAAATTTTAGTCATTTTTTATGATCCAAAACTATGTCAAAAGTACTGAATGGGTCTTTACGAAATTTGGTAATTATATTCTATGTATAATGACCATAACCCCCATGAAAATTCATATATTTTTGCTGCTGATGAAATTTTAACCATCTCTGCTAGTATTATATATTTGTAAGTATCTATATATACCTGTATATATGTGAGATAATAGTTTCACTTTAATAGTTTCAGTATTAAAGTGAAACTGTCTGACATTACAATAGTGAGATGTTATTGTTTCACTTTTGACACGTAATACTGCAATAGTGGAGGAGATGTGATATTGTATTGGGCTCGCACTATGCAAGAAGGGAAACATGTATTTGGCCTAAAATAGTGCCTGGCCCCTAAGTAAGGCACGTGTAAAATCGGAATGAAATTGGTTGCGTAGTTCTCAGGTTTTAGGGATTCACACAGACAGACATACAGGCACACATTCTCATCTTTATATATGTAGATATATATTGTATGTGTGTGTGTGTAGCCTAACTTGCTATGTTACAGAGTTCACGTAATTTTTTCTCAGTAGTATGTATGGATAGGATAAAGGTCCTTCCCGTGTCATACAGATTCATAGGGCCGGTTTCCCGGTTTCGAAGGCGTATATATTCCTCACCTGAATGGGACGTCTGGCCATCGCAGAATTACTCATTTTGCCAGCAGAATAGATTGCAGCAATGTGAAATAATGTGTTTTGCTCTCGACAAAACGCGTCGCCAGGCACAGGAATGGAAACGAGAATTTTACTATCGTGAGTCCAACGCCGTAACCACCAAACCGCGCACCTCGACAGTATATATGAAACTATAGCATACAGATTACATAAAGTGTGGGATAGAAACATCATCATAATCCAGCTAATATTTACGGAATGTCCAGGTACACACGGTCTAGTATATACCCCACTGACTTTCCCAATCACCGCCACACACAGACATATGTATGTATGTATGTATGTATGTATGTATGTATGTATGTATGTATGTATGTATGTGTATGTATACATATATATGTGTGTACATGTGTGTGTGTATTCATGTATCTCTCTGTCTGTCTTTGTATACTCTTAAACAACGTCTTAATAAATAAATTTTAAAAAAATGTCTCCGTGTCGTCTAATGGATTTATCACTGGAAAATACCAGAAGACCGTTTTATTGTTTGTATAATCTTATGAGATATTTTCGTTCTCCATTGTAATCTTGGTTGCCAGGCCACATAAGTGATTCTGTCTGAAGTAAAATTTTGTAGAACTTCCTTTAGATAAATTTAGTGATTTCATAGAGAAGGGGGAAAAGAGAGAAAGTGTGAAAGAAAAAATGAGACAGATCATTAAAATTCATAAATGTTTTACTTTTAGAAGGGAATATTGAAATAGTCTCCTATATGAAAATACGTTCATACATACACGTAATCATATGAAAGTAATCAGAAAATAAATGAACATGACTATTAGTAGAGGTCCGTGGTAAGAAACGGTTGAGAGAGTTAAACATCAGAAGGCCGTGAGAGAAGAAGCCTTTACCTTCTTGTACAATAAGGGGGCCAGGACGGATCCAGGTCATGACTTCCGGGTGCCCATCTAACCATCTAGCTGGTTGTAATGTTAGTGGCGAAGCATCAACGCTTACATAGAGTTACCTCACTCAGCATTAAAAAATATTGGCTTCAATCAGACCTCCAGCAACTTACTGTAAAAAAACTGACCTGTATATTTGTTTCATCTTGATCTATGTTCTGCATTTACGATTTCAAATAATGGTAGAAGTATTAGACTACAGAACATACAACTTAGTATGCTTTAGAGCATTTCGTGATCCCTCGTTTGTAGGGAAACTACTTTCATTCATGCTCTTATTTACTCCCTATTTTTACACAAAATTTAACCATGTAATATATATATGGGTTTGTTTATTAGGGGTGTTATTGAAGGGCGTTTCGTTAATTATCCTTATGTTACCCACGCTTTCACGTTATCTCCCACGGTGCTAATGTTCTTATTTTCCCCTTTAATCTTTTCAGTTTTTTCGCTTTAGATGTTATTTGTTTTCTGTGTTTTTTTCTTGGCTCTTTGTTCGCAAGAAAGTGGTGGATTGACCAGCGTGCAGGTTCTTGGAGAGGAAACATCTCGAATACTCTGACAGGGCTTGTGATGTAGCATCAGAATCACCCGACAGACGTTTCTGCATAAATGCCCATAGAGGCACAAACAAATCCGTTAGTGAAAGAAACGTACTTTAAAGGACTTCACGTCGACAGGTTATCCATGATGTCCTATTATATTTATATGTTCTATGTTAAATAAATTTGAAATGCAGAAATAGATAACTTTGAAAAGATACTTCATCTTAAATCAAAATAATGTGAAACATTTGTGTTGGTTACTTTAAAACGTAATTCATTTCTGAAAATAAACAACTTAGAACTTTCGTGAATGCTGCCATTGTCATCAAGAATGTGAAACAGTTAGTCATTTGGTGGTATGCAGTATTGCACTGTGCAACGGACTAATAACGCCTGTGTGAAGGAAATCTTAGAAGAAGATGCCCTGAGAATATTAAAACTATTCCAAATCTAAGCAATGTAATATGATGGTATATCGAAAGCTATATTACTTGTGATTCGAAAGGCTTTGTGCGATGATTCGAAAATATATTTTATCCGTGATTCAACAGAACTTGGTAATAAATATCATATAGCTTTTGTATGATTAAGCAGTAAAGATGAAATTCAAGGAAGCAAGTTTCACTTTCAAAGACATTCTTGAAGTAGGCAAACGGATTAATATATTAAACATTGCGGTTCTCATTCATTAAAAGTCAGTTTCTTCTGAACAGGTTTTGTTTGAATTGTAAAAGAAGAACATACAGATATATTTGTATATATGACGAAATGAAAATATCTAGGATATCAATTCATAAACGTGTTTGGTGTCCTGGAAAATGTGAAAACTGTCAAGGACCAGTTCATACAGGAATATTTGAAGCTTATGTGACAAAAAAAAATGGACAACTAGCACATTAATCTCTTGCTTCTACACAGTGCATGGGGACAACACAAAGCGGGAGTTCTATAAGCTGAGACATGAAATGCAGGACTACAGTTATAAATTAGTAAGTCAGATGGTTTGAAGATCCATTTCAAAAGAAGGCATGATTGCGTGCAACTCAATATTTGAATTGTACGAGAAGTTTATTTTAAAGGAACGAAAACCCTGTTTGATGTACAGTGATATTACATGAGAGACAAGTATTTAGATATTCTTAGTATATATATACATATATACGTACAAGTATGTGCATACCTGCATCTACCTGTATATATAGGTGCATATCTGGGTACAGGACATTGCAAACAAAACGTAGACAAAAGATAATAATAACCAGAGTACAGAAAACACACAGGCCACATAGAGAATATTTTCCTTCATCAGCTACCCCCATTCTAACACAGGCGTTTCGAAGAGTAGGGCAGGATGCATCGTTAAAATGGCTCTTCCCACGGACCACAAATTAAATATTTATATACACAAATTAAATTTGTACCATGGAGGAATGTAGTGGCGGAGAGAAAACAACTCAGGAAAACAAACGGGAAAGAAAACAAGACAGGAAAACAAACGGAAAAGAAAACAAAACAGGAAAACAAACGGAAAAGGCTATACGGCCAGACGTGAAAAATTACGTGTATAATGAATGCTGTGAAGCAACGAACTGGAAGCGGGACGAAGTAAGTTCGCGTGTTTGCTCGGCGATAGCCAAGGAAGAAAAGAATTAGTGACTGGACACATGTGACTAGCGAGGGGGTAAGGAAGGGAGAGAGTGGTAGAGGGAGAAACAAGGCGAGGAAGTAGAAAATAGGTGAGCAACGAGAGAAAGAGAGTATAATAAATGATAAATTATTTTACGTACTTGTATTAAAATATTTAATATAAATTATATTGTACAGTTGTTTAAGTTATAAAACGATATAGGTAAAAAAACCCCCACTATTTTCATTGACCTGATAGCAAACTTTTGTACTTGTTTTTTATTATGCATTGAACAGCTGTAATATATAAATTATATAACATATATTAATACAATCGTGTAAATTAATTATTTATTGTGTACTAAGATTTATTATTTTCCTACGATATAGGCAGCAAAACCACCGTCATTATATGGATGTCAGTTGGCGAAATGAATATATTCCTCTTTTACCTCTTCCTTTACATTTATACACTCCTCATTAAATAATCATTAACTACTGGATGTATTGTATTTCAGCTGCATCGAACTACACACTACGCACCTATTTTCTGTCTTGGTCTACTATGTGGCTTCTATCCTGATCCATTAAATGAGTCATTTTTCAATTACTACCAGTGTTTTCACTAAATCCATATGTTGTACATTATATATATATACATGTGTGTGTGTGTGTGTGTGTGTGTGTGTGTGTGTGTGTGTGCACATCTGGAGGTAACTGTCTACGTTTTATATTTTTGAACAGGCATTTTTATTTTTCAAGTATCATAAGCAAATGCAGAAATGTTTACCATTCATTTGAAGACCATATCTGTTTGTGTTTGTCTAAAGTTCGACGTTACATAAAGCATTAAGTTTGAAAAGACAGGCAGATATATCTCAATAAGGAAGGAATTCCATTATTTAACTTGGCGTTGAAATATATATTGTTTCGACTCCAATAATATATCGTTATCCATTTCCTTTTTTTAACTTTTACCTTCACAACAGTGATAAAAATTTGAAAACTTCAATAATTACAGTTATTAGCATATGCTATATGCTTGAGTGTATATATATGTTTCCATATCTCATGATATATTATACTAGAAAATATGTCTCCATATATTTTCCTTTCTTATATATATGTAGGTCATTTAATAGAGATTCTAAGACAGACTATATACCTATGCTTCCTCATAAAACGTTGAGTGAATCGTGAATAATTGCCTAGTAGGTTCTAAAGTAGAAAATCGCGAAATAAATGAGTTTAATAAGATATCAATCTGTGTTTGCATCGTTCGGAAATTTATTCGTACAATTAAGGTCTTCTTCGATTTTTGATATCAGAGAAATAATCAATTACATATTAACGGTGTCACAGATTACTGTGTCACTGTAAAATAATTATTGATATCTTCACGTCCAATTTGTTTGAAATACGAAACATTTAGAAAAAGTGAATAAGATTTTACCTAAACCTATTTTTAGTTTCAGGGATGTAATTATTCGGAGATAATAGGCCTTCATATCCATAACACATCCCTCCGAAAATATTGGATAATTAATGAGAAAAAATATGTATAATGACCGTACCTGTGACAATCGCATCCATATTCACGTCGAAAGAGATATTCACTCACATTTAATAAGATATTGATGGAGTATTGATCAAAGTCTAACGAGGTTGTATGACTAGAGCAACTTTAAAATAATTTATCATCGTTATGGTTCCCGCATAGTTTCAAAAATTAATAGTGATGCTATGATTCACGTATAATTTATTGTTTTACTATAGATAAACCTGATAAATACCTCATTAGCGAATAATCTTGAACCGTTCTATTATACATTCAACGTTTTCCCATATTAGCAAATTAGCAAAGTGAAATTCCAGAAAATTTGGCCTGTTGTTTATAGCATGTCTAGTAAACATATAGAGACTTAACATATGGCTCGATTTTCAATAATTAGGCTATATGCATTACTAAGAACTTTCGACATTTCATCTCGGAAAATGTCAAATGAAAAGTCGTCTAATTATGTGTTTCAGAAAATATAATTTTTCCCGTAAACTCTACGTTTGCTTTTAATTCAAATATATGTATATATCAATAAACTTTCCTCTGTACATTCAAAAATACAAAATCAGGAATAAATTCAGGGATCTTAACATTTCTATTGAAATAAACATCCACATATAAATGTCTGAAAATGATGGGACGCAGTTTATTTGTAACTTGATTATGTATTACACAATAATTAAGAGACAACCTGAAGTATAATCTCTACCCATGCTCAAATAAAATCCCCGAGGCATTTTTGTCAACACTGTTTGAAAACAGTCAGTTAACACTAACTAAACTAAATTGCGCAATTTGTTCTATTCTCAAAATGGTTATTATTGTGTCAGAAATAGAATTTGATTAGTGGCAACTACAGCGCTTTCTCACAAATTTAAACATAGCTGCTTATCACAGAGTCCTTGAAACGAACAAAAAGCAAAGACGAAAATTATTGGTTGCAATAGATTCTAGAAATAAAAGATGAAACAAATAATACGGCTGAGAAACAAAACACAGAGAATAACGGTCAACGACGTAATCTTATGGCTTGTCGATATTAACGCGGTCAGGGAAATCGCACGTAGCTTCCAATGGAAGGTATGTAAGCCTGCAAATGACAAAGGAAGTCAAGCATTTAAAGTATAAAGAGTGATATCACCAATATCATTTGTCTGATTGCGTGACTGAATTGGAACATGATCTTCAATGCAATGTTTTTGATATTGTTAAATAATAAAGCAGAATGAATGTAATGGAAAGAAATAATATCAAAGTTAATAGTAGTGCATATTTACATTGACATAGAATTGAATTAATAGAATCTGGAAACTCATTGAAAATCTTAGACAATATATCACCATCCGTCCATAATGTGCAAACGCTACGCATATAATAGTTTTGATCACCGGACGGTGCTTTTGATATATTTAACCATTATACCAACAATAGCAGCGAAATGGCAACATATATAAATATATTTCTAGACAGTAAAACCAATTCTTTTTGAACTTCTTTCTACTTTATTCTCCAGTAAGATTTTATGCCACCTTCTGATCTTCATAGCTGCATGTACACTTTTATTCCTGTCGAATAAAATGTCAAACCAGGGTCACAGCTTGAGCGGGCCATAAAAGTTTTAAGCGAACGCTATATCATTGATGAATATAAATTTTCTGTAGTTTCAATGAGCATACTATTGTGCATATGCATCAACAACAATATGTATATATATGGTAATTTGTGTTCCATGTGAATAACAAATGCCAATGCCACATTAATTCACAGCTATTCTATGTTACAACCTCTTCATATTACTATGAAGAAATGAAGAAGAATGCAAATAGAAGATATATTTTACAATCGTTAATTTTCTCCATGGTATTCGGAACTAAACCGAAGAAAACTGGCTTCTAGTGGGAATAACTAATTCTCTACCAGATATTATGTAACTGAAGAGAAATATTTCGATTAAACAAATAAAATGAGCAAAAATATTTTACAGATTCTAAGTGTTTCCTTTAAGTTCTAACAACGAAAAAGTCAACTTGTTTAAGATACTTCCTCGGACGTTAACATCAATACCACTCTTCCTGTATAAATCGATTTACCGTAACGGAAAAATTATTGTGCCTAGTGTTGAAAGTGTTATCCTTATATGCCAACCACCGTAGAACCAAATGTTTTCGTTTAGATGTTCCTATTATTAGATAGTTTATTCGAAGACAGTCAATTGCACTAAAAATTAGATCGCTTAATAAAATTTGTTTTAATTTCAAATTAATTGTTGTGATTATATCTGACTGGGATCTATCTTGATTTTCATCTTCCAACAGTCCAGTGAAATACGCACTACATATATATAACAGTTGTTTGACATTTTTCAGGTGCTTTAGATGCTGAAAACACAATGTATTTGATATGAATTCTAATAAGAAATATGTCTTCGAATTGATAACAAATTCATAAATTTCTTTTGAATTCCGCTGTTCTAGTTATTGGTTTCTTAAATTTTAAAACGCAAATGAATAACTTTATGTAGTTACATTGCATAACGTTGCACATAAACTACTGTAGTACATAAAATATTAAAGTACTGAGAAACTGCTACTTCTCAAGAAACGGAAGTAGCTTAGAAAGATGCATAATATCAATATTATAGCGAGTATTACATTAGCAGTTTTCAGATAAAAATATTTTATTCTAAGAATTCAAGCAAACAATTCATTACCAATTAACTCTTCCCAATAAAAAAAAAAAAACAATTCTGCTTTGACGTTATATATATTAGATTTCAAGATGGTTGTCGAAAATATTTGCTTCTATTTCATATTATTGCCTTCAATTATGGATTCGTATTTTTTCTTCACGGCTTCAGAGCCTAACTGGTTACATGCAAGTTATACGACTTCCGATAGTCAGTAACTTGCAGTGGAGATATTTGCAATACTACTATATGAAACATTATATTTGCATCCTGGACAAGATGTTGGAAACTTGTTACGAATTGAACAAAAAGCTTCACATGTATTGGAACAAATTTAGTTTGTGCATTCCACATTACGCTTGGGATTTCCAAACGGAGGTCCAAATGCTTATCAGTTTTCTTGTTCCCCTTGCGATTTGTATACTAGAATGAGTACGATATTAATATAGTAATATTGTACTATATTGTATTACTTTATATTGTGATATAAATCCACCGCGACAGCAACAACAACATGCACTCACATCCAACTTTATTTTAAGGGGTAAAAAAAGTATATATATGCTATACTATACAGCATAAAGTTCAGAGATACAGTGGAAAAGGGCTTCAAGGTAGTGAAGTGAACGTCAGGTGACTAGAAATTGATAAGGCGGTCATTCTATTGAGTTTTCAACAAATAATTGTAGAAACAATTATGATAACTATTGACAGTAATTTTCATAAATACTTAAGGTATTGGCTATTGTGGCGCAATACATAGAACATAACTGTCCCCTCTATGTTTAGCCCCCAGTGGGCAATAAAGAAATAAATACATAGAACATATTTCATACAAAACCATTACACAATATTTGGGATATCTACATTCAAGCAACTTTGGGGTGGGGGCAGAAAGTAACATAGTATAATAGAAGATCGGGCAAACCAAAGAGACTAATTGCCCCAGCACGCTAGAGAATGATTTTCAACAGAAGTCTACATAGAATAAAAAAGCTGTACTTCATACTTCGTAATTGTTTCAAATTTCCGCATAAATTATGAGATAAAAGATTTGATCCATGATATCGACTCTAGTACTCGACTGGTAATTCATTTTCTTCATGCCAAATTTATGAAAGGCAAAGTTGACTTCAGAACCTGAAGAACACAAAACATAAACTCTGAGAAAAATGTCTGTTGCAATAAGTATTAATATTTTGCCCGTCAAGCTAACCGATCTGCTAGCGCGGGACACACGCAGTACTTCTCAGGATATGTAGTATTCATTGGTCAGATATCAGGCTATAGATAAAGGCAATATGTGTGGTAACTGATCGTATCTAGTTAATTTTATTGAATAATTACATTAACATAAATTAATATAAACACTAGTCAATAAAACCAGGGCTATTGTGATCGACTATACTCGGGAACGTGATGTTTCAGCGTGGCAGCAGTACTTGGATGAAATAATTAAAATCATATTTTCAAAGGAGCACAGTGTCTAAAATAGAGAAGCGAAGTTTTGTTGATTAAATTCAACCCCGTATTCCACTTGAAATTTAATTCATTCACCCCAAACGCCTGAAAGAAAAAAAAAAGCCTCGGTGGTAATTGAAAGTCCATCATAAAAATCGCAGACCAAATAATGCAAGGTTTTCATTCGAGGATACAAGAATTTTGGTAATATATGTGTACTTGTTAAATTAATTAAAATATGGAAATCTTGCGGACCTTGCGATATGTATGTCACAAGGCTCTCGAACAAAAGAACGACCGGTAAGGCTACAGATTGGCTTTCAAGAGGTCGGAAAAAGGCCGTTTGAAGAAGGCCTATTTGAACAAAAGTGGAAAAGATCAAGAAGGAATAAGAAGCATATTGTGACCAATGGTGTGTAACAACAGCCGACACTATGCTCAATTCAATAAAGCTATATCATGAAAATATTAAAATAATAACGTATATTGCAGTATCATCATAATATTTTGAAGTCCATTTCTCGGAGACGGGTGGCGAATTAAGCCAGAGCATATACAATTTTATATTGCTTATAAAACGTTTCGAATTGCTTCTTTTCATTGCAACAAATCCCCATATGATCCTCCAAATTTAATTATTTGCATTCAGTGTTTTTAAGATTGAAAACGAAAACTGACTGCATGTCATCTGATCTCATATGGAGAAATGGGATTCTAATTATTTTAAAACATTTTAAAACAGATATCGTTGTGATAATGCTTTTTCCGTATCATACGATACGGAAAAGCATCATAACAACGATAACACTTAAGAAATGCCACAAATTAATTACCCTAAGCTATAAACCATTGCAAACCAACGATATAGACCTATACTGGAATGGAATATGATCAGCTATATATCTACCTAAATGATATTTGTTCCGTCGGTCACAGTGCCAGAAAATAGAATTTTATTCTTTGTGTTCTGAGCTCAAATGCTATCACGTGGTATTTCCCTGTCCTGAGATCTGTTCATAAATACTCTTCCACAATATATGCATAAAGGCTATAGTGATCACCACTATTGTCACTATGATCCTCCAGTGGCAAATTGTTTCCTTTAATGGTATAGCGTGTGAGCTTCAATGAACAATGTGTAGACTATCTGGCTCTCACGTCTAATTAGCTATAATGACGACATTTGTGTCGTACATCGGCTTGATCAGACGTGAGAGATAAAACATCGCAATCACTTTTGTATATTCTATCTCTCCACCAGGTAGAATTACAAATTAATTAATTCAGTGCCAAGTTATGGTCTCGAGCTATATTGCTACATTATTTGTATTAGTAGAAAATATAGAGCGGCGAGCTAACACAATCGTTATCACGCTGGGCAGAATGCCTAGTGGTATTTCGTCCATCTTTACATTCTGAGATCACATTTCGCTGAGGTGAACTTTACCCTTCACCCTTTTCGGGGCCGATAAAATAAATATTTATTGAATACTGGGACCAATTTTATCGACTATTCTCCGCCCCAGAAATTACTGGCCTTGTGCCAAGATTTGAAACCATTATTAATATATAATATCAAGGGGACATAGAAATTTGTACGTCACGCATTTGCCAATAGGCGTCATAATTTTCTCGTAAGCATTTAGCGATTTGTAAAGAAATATTTTGATAATGGTTTAATAATTATACACTGCAACACATTAATCCATCTCAGATGCAGAGCGAACCGGAAAATGGAAGAATATTTGTATAGTGTATTGGAAATCATTCAAGTCATTGTTAGATTTGAAGTATGAATTTGTACAGCTGTATTCTTTGAAATTTTAATAAGTGCAATGATAGTAATTAGCATTTTTTACGTGGCATCATATGCCATACAAATAATGCATAAGGTAGCAATAAACCAGCAAATTATCATGCAGCACAGTTCCTGTTAGTTTGTAATGTTGGAAATAAAAAATATATCGACTGGCCCATGTGGATAGTCATATGAATATTTGCTACACACGAATAGAACCTCTAATTAGACAGTTGACCTGTTAGAAATAGCGAGATAATATCTGAGCTACCTTTTCATTATATAAGAGCTGATACATTAAATAGTATAGTCCTGAATACACTGCGTAGAAATATAGATCTTGAATCGCAGCAATCACAAATAAGGCGAGAAATTTACATAAAACACCCTTCCTTATAAATTTTGTTGGCGTTCCTAAAATATTGTTTCATTTTTTTTTTACCCAATGGGATCCGGGAGAAGTAAAGCAAAATACTGAACAAAAATTTATGAATAGCTTATAGCTGTTTTCAGATGCGATGTGATTTATTTGATTTCAGGATTTAAAAGCTGGATTGGAGATGATACAGTGGTTATTGTTTTGTGATATTTTATGTTTTAGTCATAGAGGATATAAATTATACGGCTAAGAAATATCTATCTATCTATCTATCTATATATATATATATATATATATATATATATAT
>NC_068982.1:18314199-18318817 GCF_001194135.2 Octopus bimaculoides
TATATATATATATATATATGAGTGCGTGTCTGTGTGTGTGTGTATACATAAGTATCATGAGGCGGGAGGTCTGCTACCAAGAGCAGAAAGGATGCAGACAGAGCTGCAAAGGGTCATTATATATAGATCAACAAGTCCCCTGAGACATCAAAGGCAGGAAAACTTTTGGCCATCGGTTACTATATGGTATATCATAATGAGTTAGTGGTGTAACAATTCCATTAAGAATTGCATTACTCATTCAAAGTAGAATTGTTATAGCGCTCCAGCCCCATGAAGGTTATCCAAAGTAAAGTTGTCAAGGAAAATTGTCACCGGTTCCTTCATCTCTTTCAGCTTGTGGAACAACCAGATGTTACATGGAGCAAGGTCTAGCCAGTAGGTTGGGTGAACGTGCGCTTTTTATACCCATTCCAGTCAAGTAGTTGGATACTTGAATGAAATTGTGGGAGGTGCATTGTCCTGCTGGACATCTGTGACGAAACCTCTCCCTTTAGAAACGTCCAGTATGTACACTTTGTTGACCATCAACACAATGGGAACACTGTGGATATAGACTGTGCTGTTGCTGTCGAAAGAGGGCATCATTATGAGCATCCCGGTCAGTTTGGTTTACCTGGTCGCTTTTACCAACGAAAAGAAGCTCAGCTCATGCATAAGCAGACTGAAAACTTCTTTAGCATTTTGCTCAGTTTACTACAAACGTTTACTGCAGAGCCAGCTTCCAAATTATCTTCAAGTCAGGACTGCATTATGCAAACCAGTTAGATGTATCAGATAGAGGTTAGTAGGTTGTTTTTGAACAACGTGCCAGAGCTGTCTCCCTCAATCTGGAACGAATATATTGGCAGATTAGCTTATTAGATGTATAGTAATGGGGCCATAAAATTACAATCGTCTTGGACAACTATCTCTCCTAAAACAAATACAAACCTTCTGGCATGCACTTCGCAATTCAATGAAAACATACGAACGCTCGGTTTGCCTATAATGCGTCGGCAGCTATATTATCTTTGTCTAACGGCAACGACATGTTATTTGTTTATAGGAAGATGGATTTTGTTGGTGACATTTTATTTGCATTTTAGACCAGGTTATTTAGATTTGTAATGAACGACATTTCTATTGTAACTTTTATGACAGCCATTCAATAATCGCTATTTCTGTATTATGCATTAGCATGTATCCGTATGTTCTCGCGTTTTTCTAAGATGCTAGGATCTTATCTGTAGAAAATATGGCAGCAGTTTATGCCAAATCTTTGCAATTATTATGAAGTTTTCTTATTGGTTCGAATATATGTCATACTTTATATCTAAAATATTTTAGCGATGAAGGGAAAAAGTATCGAAGCAAAGTCTGAAAGATATGCATTGACGCTTCTCAGAAGTTTGTTTGCCTGCGATGCTGTGAATGCGCATGTCAAACGTTGAAAATATTCCATAGAACTTGCTTTTTTCACAGAATTTATTACCTTGATCTTATCTCAATCCAAATCTTAGGGAATGGAATGAAAAATTTGCACCTATTCACAAATAAGGTGTCACGTTGTCACAACAAATTTTGTAGTACTATACTATGCTAAGGTGTTAGCAGAACTGAGAAAATGTTCGGTAAAGTCTTCTTGTAGAAACACATTAAGACGAAACGAAAACGAAATGTGTTTAAAGTATTTCTGTTCACGACAAATTAATGAATAGCCTTATCTCTTCTGCTATCTTGCTTCTGAAACCTATTTCGAAATAAATAATCTTCCTGAAATGTGCAACGTAACGAAAGATTAGATACAATCAATATTGATTGTAATTTTTTAAAAAATATAATGATAAAATTATATTATTAATATTTCATCGCAGTCTCTCAAGTAAAAGCCGTCGACTTCATTAGTGAAATGCAAATTTCATTAATATATGACACTGGTGAATGAATATAACAAACAGACAAGATTTTCACCCTACACTATATAAAATACATGACGACAAAAGATAAAATATTAGAAAATTATTAAAATTGTCAAGTCGAAATAGTTAAATCTAATGTCATTTATTATTATGAGGACTGCTAATACAATTATCTTTATTTGCAAAATGATCATTAATTTTAGAGTGAAGCGAATGTGAGACTTAAATGGGAAAAGACTCAGAGCCTGGAACAGAAGATAAAGCAAAAGAGAACGCATTAGAAAAGAAAACAAAAACAAGAAAGAAGTGATGTATTATTTTTCTTTTTCATGACGTTTTTCTTTTTTCTTTGCACTTTCTACAACACAAAAAAAATTTGCATTAATTCCAAGGTTATAAAACAGCGATATTTGGAAATTACGTCTTTTCCATTCGATACCGGAAGTAAACTTTTGCAAAAATAACTAAACGATTAATTCATGCAGGAGGTTTTGCAGAGTCCGATATGGACAACTTTCTTAAATTGTAAATTTTAAAAAGAAAGTCATAAAAGCACACACAATATTTTAATACTGAGAAAATGAAGATTATACATTTAAGAGAATAATGATATTTAAAATCATATAACAAAACAATTAGCATAGAAAGCAGGTCATACATTTCTTGAATTTTATATTTGTGTAGAATCTCATATTATACATCATCATAATTGCTGTCGTGGTCGTGTGTTAAAAGCTTGCTTCTCAACTTAGTGGTTCGGGCTTCAATCTCACAGTGTGGTGCCTTCGGCAAGTGTCTTCTACTATAGCCTCGAGCTGACCAAAATCTCGTGAGTAAATTTGGTAGATGGAAACTGAAAGAAACACTCATATATATATTACGGAGATTTACTTATGTAGCGAGTGACTTGATCTGAGGTCATGTGCTGAAACAAAAACGATTACAGCGTGGAAGGTTATAAGCCATTTAAAACACACAAAAACTGTTAGATTCACTTCAACATTTAAAGTTAATTTGTCAAAATATTTTCGTAGCTTACAAACCGCAGAATTTTGTCAGTGAAAAGGTCGCGGTTTCATATCGAGGAAAATAATGTGACAAATTAAATTTAAATGTTGAAGTGAATTTAACGGTTTTTGACCGTTGCTGGTGGGATTACATCACCAAAATTAGGAGTTCGTCATTAAAGACTGATAGAATAAGTACCAGGATTTCAAAAAGCAAGTAGTATGTACGATGGAATAGAATAAAATTCCTTCAAGGCCGTGCCCCAGCATGGCCGTAGTCTAATGACTGAAACAAGTAAAAAATACAAATTTAGTCAGTCAACTGTTTGCCCATTCCGTTCGCTATCTGGCGGTAGTTATAATACAGATCTATTTTGTATGTGCGTTTTATTATTTTTACTTTTTTTTACCAGGCACAAGTTCTGTATAACCAAGTGTCTGCTGACAACCTTCATTGCCTCGGGTAATGGACCCATTACGATAATGCGCTCGACACACATTAAGACAACTACCTCAATGACTTGAAAAATATTTAATGAAGGGAACAATGCTCGACAGGGTTAAATCATATTTAGACCTTTGTATTGATCAGTGGTCATCGCTGTATATAAAGCATATGGGATTCGCACGAAACACAATGCGTACAAATCCTATGGGAAAATATACCATTGAACGGGAACAATTTTTTCTCTTTCTATAACGTTATTTCTATACCTTTATCCTCATCTTTAATACATTTCTTCGTTTATATATACATGCAGATATCAATACATATATACATTCAATTTTTTTCTCCGTGTTTTTCTCCTTGTCTCCGTATTCTTTCTGTTGAAGAGCGTAGCTCGAAACGTCAAAGACTTTCCTTATTCCCGAGCGTCATACTAATACATCCTTTTGTTGTTTACACCACCTGTCCTCGCCTGTTGTTGTTTTTTCGTACATTCTCCCATATATATATATATATATCATGAGAGATAGAGAAGTAGGTGCTTGTAGAATAGACAGAAAATGAGAGTAGTTCAAATGCAAATGAATTATAAATAGCAAGAGACAAGACGGCTTTCAATGAGCAGAGAAGATTTCTTCCTAGGATTTCTTGTTAATTTACCTTTCATTTACACATGAATTCTCTATTGATATTAGATACAGTATTGCGATATCAATTGGGGCGCTGTGGCATGGCTTTCCTCTTATATTTAATGCAACTCGAAAATACATTTTCTCTCAACTGTCCATCTTTCTCTCAATCACTCTTATTCAAACAGGTCTTAACTAAGTGATTTGTAATGCGCATTGGAATATGTTCCCCTGTGTATTTCCTCACAATATCTTTGTTGTAGGCATCAACATGTATTAACTTAAACCTGCTGGATATATTTCAATTAAAACTCTTTCGCTTTCCTTGACACCACGCATGTTCGTATTTCCTCCCCTCACGCACCAACTTTCCATCTGTAAATGTGTATTCGTAAAGAAATCACTTTTAAATATGTTGCATTATCCATGCACATATATGCCAACGAAAAATTTGTTTAATTGAATTGTTCGCTCCTCAAAATGTATGAAGATACATGTACACAGACGAATATATATTTTTTTATTTTTATTAAAAAAATTTTTTTTTATAGTTTCAGCTTAGAGCTGCGACACACATACACACACATGTTTGTATGTATATATCTATATCTCTCTATCTATCTATCAATCTAT
>NC_068982.1:18318827-18319566 GCF_001194135.2 Octopus bimaculoides
GCTACCGTTTGTATATGACATATATATACGCGGTGGTAAGAAAAGGTTCCCAGACTAGTTTTGTTTAATGATAAAATAACATATTTATTTTAGTTTTAACATCATCTCCTTCGAAATAGTCACCTGACGCAGCAATACATCGGTCCCAACGTTACTTCCAGTTTTGGAATCTGAGCTGAAATTCGTTTTCCGTAAGTGAGCCGATGACGTTCTGCACTTCATTCTGGATATGGGCAACGGAGTTAAAACAGTGAATCTGAGCTGCATTTTCATGTTGGGGAAGAAATGGAAGTCTGCAGATGCTAAATCTGGCGAATAGAGCCGGTGTGATAGTGGTAAGATGTTTGTTTTTTTTTAATATTCGGCGAGAATCTCACGAGTGAGAAGAGATCGGGGAAGGATCCAATTCCTCGTGTTTCACAGATCCGGTTATTTTTGCCGAATGTCCTCCATCAAACGCTTCAAAATGTTTCAGGAGAACTTTCGATTGGCTATCTGGCTCTAGGGGACGAATTCTGGATGTGACGCTTGTGCCAGGTGTTACGATCTGGTGGCCATAACCCGAATTTACACACAAGGATGGGGGAACCTAAAACAACACACCATGAATTTTTTGTAAAATATCATTAACAATGAAGTGTCAGCATGAAAAACAAATGCTTACATACAAAACAAATATATACGAACAAAAATAAATCAATGTTACAATAGACGTGCATTCAATATATATATATATATA
>NC_068982.1:18319861-18326221 GCF_001194135.2 Octopus bimaculoides
CTAGTGGCCTAGCATATAAAAAAATCTGAGAATTCAGAAAAAATGTATTACAGGTGTATAAGGGATGACCACTAGGTGGACATTCAATATGCTAGAAAGAGGTAATCAATGACCCAATCACAAAGAAAAATAATGACCTCTTTCTTGCATACTGGATGTCCACCTAGAGGACATCCCTTATATACGTGTTATACAATTTTTTCTGAATTTTCAGATATTTTATATGCTAGGCGACTTGGTTTTAAATTGAATTAATATTCAATTTATCACCCTATCTATATAAATAATAATTTAAATAGTTATGTTCTCCAACCGGCAACATATGCTGCAGTGAATTATTCTCTGCAGAATTGTTTCCGGGATTTTGCGCGCCGGAGCTGAGGCTTTTTGAAAAGCAGCCCGCAGCGTAATCGGTAGAACTATATGCAAGTCTTGTTTCATGAACACAATTCGTGTATAGTTCTGCAAATTATATTGATTCTAGAACGTCTATGCTGATGAGAACACGGATGTTATTACGTAAGTATAACGTTAATGTTCGAAACCAGTCCATAGGTAACTCTTTATTCTGTATATTTCTCATTTTGTCCTGTTCTGGCGTTTTGCGAAATTTTTCTGGCGAACATTATTTTTGTGGTTGGGTCGTTGATGACCTCTTTGTAGCATATTGGATGTCCACCTAGTGGTCAGCCCTTATACATCCCTAGCAGAGCGAGCAACTGACCCCAGGACTTATTCTTCGTAATCCTAGTACTTTTTGTATTGTGTCTCTTTTACAGAGGCGCTATGTTACAGGGACGTAAACAGATCACCATCGGTTGTCAAGGGGTATTGGAGGGGCAAACACAGACATACACACTCACACGCACACACGCACGCACATACACGCACACACAAAGGTATATATACGACAAGCTTCTTCCTTTCAGTTCCCGTCTATCAAATCCACTCACAAGGTTTTGGTCGGCCCGAGGTTATATTAGAACACACTTCTCCAAAGTGCCACAAAGTGGGATTGAACCCGGAGCCATGTAGTTTGTAAGGAAGCTACTTACCATACAGTCACACCTGTGCCAATATATACATACATACATATATATATATATATATATATATATTTCAGTGTGTGTGTTTATATGTGTTTGTGTGTGTGTGCGTGTGTGGAGACGCACACATAGGCATATATTTATATCTAAACCAATAAGTTTTCTGTTGTCAGTACTCTACGCTAGGAGTGAATTACTGCATCATTTTCTATTCTATAATCTTTATATTGCTCCTGTCTTTCTCCTTTCTATTCTGCATATATGTACGCATATATCTTTCTCTTCTCTTCTCGCTGTATTTCCAACGCCGTTCTATTTTTTTCTGTTTATTACATTTAATACATAATTCAACCATCATATGTATTTATATAATCTCCATCTTATTCAAACAACCGAATATTTATGTTATGAGTTCCATATTTCATCAAATTTTTTTTTTTATATATATATATTTTCAAATTAGCAATAACCAGGAAACGTTGTTTCGAATAACAAGTAAGGCATATTCGGTGTGAAATGTAGTACGGAGTATCGAGTACTTTCACGATTGTTATCATAATTAGATCAGTGTATACAGTAATTTCTATATTGGTTTGCATTATGAAGGGTAGAAACACAATGCATTTTACTGCGCGTGCGGGCTCACACATGTATTGACGCAAACACAGTTCCACACAGAAACATTTATGTATATATTAGATTTTATAATCATATACACAAATGTAGCTACAAATGTTTTTTTATACTCTATACCTATCTAATGAAAATAGTGTAATTTCATTTCGCAAATGACAAACCGCAAACACCTGCAACCTCATAAGTCTGTTTCTGCGGCTCTACCTTGCATTTAAGTACTTATTAATTTCTGATTATAATTCGAATAATCTCATATAACTCCTTATATCATGTGCCAGTAGCACTGCGATTACTAATATCTTCCACAATATACGCATACTATAAATATACTTACACACACACACACACACACAAAACATAAACACACGCACACAAAACGGGAACAAAGACTCATGAAAAAAACACACGCATACACACCTGTTTCTAACTAATATCATTTATAATATATGTAACTATGTAATGATCATTTTCGTCATGTATATGTGTATGTTTGAGCACGTTTTTGTGTGCGATGTTCTTGACTTAGTTTCAGTGAGGAAAGTGTCATTTTGTAGAGAATTCTATAGCCTGGCCTCGAAAGAACTAGAAAACGCTGTGCGGACGTTCATCTTAACATTCATTCTTTAGCAAACATTCATATATTCGTAAGGCGACAAATAAGTCTTTCAATTTCCTTGTGAAAAATCATCTATATACAGAGATTTTTGTTCAATGTTTCCCAACTTTTAAACATGTAATTGCTAAATCCAGTAATGGTCTGATGCCATGTTTATCGATCTGGTGTACACACAATACATATAGAAGGCATTATGCAAGCAAATGCCACAAGAGGGCAAAATTGATTGCGTATTTTTAACGCTAATAACATTAAAATTTTATGACTACTTGGACACTATAAATGTATTCGACAAATTATATGCTCACCTGTCCTGCTTGATTCGCTATATTAGCAAAATAGTTTTACATGCGTTATTTTGTACTATAGTTGCCCGTTGTGTGCAACACACTATTTCGTCTCAACTAAAATGGGAAGAAACATTCATGGTGTTCATTCTGAATGTCATGTTAACCTACAGCATTTATCAACTGAAAAAAATATCATCCCATCTGTTCCCACATTCAAAATCAAGTAATACATATTTGCTTATTGTTGTCAATGAATATTCCGTCGATGAATATTACATACAAAGAATACTAATTATTTGGAGAAGAATTACCCCTCAGAAATAGTAAAACTAAATATTGCACTAATATTTACCGTGTAAATTCTAGCACTTTTTATGAAGGGGAATACTTAAATATTTTTTCTGTGAATGTGCAAGCATTTTGGGGCTGATTCCTTATTGCTATTTATAACTGCAATTTAGACTTGAACATATGCAATATTCCGTATACGCATAAATTGCATATATTACTTCCGATTACGTAAGGCCTTGCTCCGTCTATATTTTCCCATTCTGTATCAGAGTTAATATTTCTATCATTCAGATATCAAATAAACCCAATGAAGGCTGTGCTACGGATTTTCTCTATATCCTTGAATGAAGCTAGGGTGATTAGCTACAGGCCTTCAGTCAGGTTGATCATGTTCCAATATAAACTGTGAAATGTTTTCAGTCTAAATCACAAGTCAGTACGCTATATTTTCCCTCTAACATTGTACATTTTATTGTTCCCCTTGTTCATTGAATTGTCCTGGATATACAATCAGTAATCTATTTATAATTCAAAGAAGCGAACCAAAGATTTACCTAAATATTGAAATACATTGGGATTGCTTTACCTGGAATTGTCCTAAGTTTTTCTTTATACATAATACACACACACACACACACACACACACACACACACACACACGCACACACACACACACAAACACACAAACATATATACTCTTTACTTGTTTCAGTCATTTGACTGTGGCCATGCTGGAGCACCACGTTTATTCGAGCAAATCGACCCCAGGACTTATTCTTTGTAAGCCTAGTACTTATTCTATCGGTCTCGTTTGCTGAACCGTTAAACTACGGGAACATAAACACACCAGTATCGATTGTCAAGCGATGTTGGGGGGACAAACATATACAGACACATAGATATACATACATATATATATATACATATATATGACGGGCTTCTCTCAGTTTCCGATGTCTCGGTGGAATTTGAACTCAAAACCTATATACCGACGAAATGCTGCTAAGCATTTTGTCTGGCGTGTTAACGATTCTGCCAGTTCACCGTCTTAAATGCAGGTGCAATAATGATTTTTATTATTATGAGGGTCGGCTAAAGCGTTCATAAGTTGAGCAAGACACTTCCATGGAATGGGACCAAATGAAGTTCATTTTTTAACATTGTTCCTCTTACTGTCCACACACTTCAATCAGTGTTGCCGTGCTTGGATCTCGTTGGTGAAGAAGCTATTCTGTTAGTCAAAAGAATCATCAACATCAGTTAAGACGCCATCATTACTGCGATACTAGTGCCCGGGCAAGTGTTTTTTTCATGTTGGAACAGAGATAATAATCACATGTTACCAAATCACTAAGTTATGGAAGGGGGATGAAACAGTTCAATGCCAATCACGCACAACAGCCATTTATACCAAGGACTTGTGTACTGAAGTATTTTCCTAATCAAACAAGACATCCTTCACCAGTTTTTGAGGGCGTCTGATCTTGATAACATTTCCTAACTGCCTTAGCATGTTGGCATATAACTCTCCATTGATAGTGTGATCATTTTGAAGATAGTCAATAAACACGATGCTTTTTGCATTCCAAAAATAAAACATCAATGAAGGAAAATATGTCACTAAATACTTCTAATAAAAAATAAGAAATCTAGTACTTGTAAATTATGTAACAATCTAAAACAAAATTTATTGTGGCCTCACCCAATGCTTCAAGATTTTCAATGATGTCTTCAAAAAGGCTGACTATGAAATAACAATTCTATTTTATAGTAAGAACAAGACGTGAGGAGTAATTCTATCTAATTCCTGTAGCTTTGGGAATCTATTTTATCTGAGGCATTAGCACTTTTAGCTGATTTCGTGAAAAAATGTACCCCATCCATTTATTGTAGAAAATAGATACCTTCCATTCTTTTATAAGCATAGCATGCTTGCGAAGAAATTTAACGTAGGGTATGAGCATAACAAGGAAGAAAGATGGCACATTTATATTTCTCTACCACTTGTGACTGCAACTCATTTAATTGTCTTACCATTGTAGCTAGCAGCACCATCATAGGATTGTACAATTAATTTGTTTCCAAACTTTCACGTTTCAATGCATCTGAAAGCATGTTCAGAGAAATCATTTACAGAAAGATCTGTACTACATCATTAAAACTGATAAATCATTGTTTAATTACACAGTCTTTAGTAACATAATATAAAACAGTTGACAGTTGAGAATTGTTCGATACATCGATTGTTTCATCTACACGAATAGCAACAAATTTAGTTTGCTTCAGTTTGTTTTCAATTTCATCCAACATAACCTTTTAAACTGCTTCAATCAAGTCCTTTTGAATTCTGTTTGAGAGACCTGACAAAACAGAAACTGTAGCAAGTTAGCTTGTAGATTTTCCGTCATATTTACTGATTACATATAAGGTTTCTTTATAATTTCCACGATTATTGGATTTTTTTGGATTGAAAATGACCTAAAATGATAATTCTTGGCGACCGAGAAAAATAACTGCATCGATCTAACACTGCAGAATGGATCTGTTTTGTCTAACCTCTTATTTAGTTTAGTACTTCCAGTCGACCATTATTTCCTTTCATATTGTCGAATATATTTCTTGTTGAAACTTCGCAAATCAGATAATTTCGGCGTTGGTCTGCCATAATTTATAATTAATTGCTTCCTTTCAAAGTCTCTTTTTCCAAAAAATATTTTACCAAAGTTCTTCTATAACGCATATTTCAGTCATTTGGACAAATATTTCGAAAGTTCAAAAGATTTATGCGAAAGAATTATGCGAACGTGTGTGTGTGTCTGTGTGCGTGCGTGAATTGAAAGCTTATTTAGATAAAACGGACAATAATCTTAATAAGTCAACGAAGCAACGAAAGATCCTGGTGAATAGGTAGAAATTCCAACTTACATGGGACAGATAATCCCCTAAAAATCCAGCAATATAACAATGTGCATTAGATATCAAAGAGAAAATAAATATTTTTGTTCCGTTGAATGGAAGAACCCATCTGATTGACAAAGAATTTTGAAAGGGTGTTTAATTTTAGACTAAGGTCAAACAGTCAAATCCATTCAAACATGTGGTTAGTCTTTAACGACACCAATACAAAGAACTGACAGAGAGGTATTTGAAAGTTATAAAGAAATCATGTTGTTGTTATTGTTTTCCTATACATTCGCTGTTTTCTTCCAAGGAATTTAATGTGCTTAGCTTAGATTTTCCTTTGGGGCTGGCCACATTCGAGTAATCTCGAGTATAACCAGCCGAAATTGCAGAGATAATCTGGAACTCGACTGAAGAAAGAAAACTCCGAATGACCCGTCCTTGTTTTCTTTGTATCGTCTGTCTGGATGTTTTGTTGTCCCTTTTTTGCATCACCTAACTGCCTGGAAGTTTTGCGTTCTTGTCCGAATTTGTATTATATAGATATTCATGAATCACATACAATGTGTGTATATATATA
>NC_068982.1:18326443-18331039 GCF_001194135.2 Octopus bimaculoides
TATATATATATATATATATATATATTTATATATACGTGTTTGTGCCTCTGTGTCTGTATGTGTATAGTTATATAGACAGAAAAACAGGCAGAAGAGAGAAAGTCTTATGGAAACATAAAGAAAGGAATATTATGTCCGTTATAGATAAACTCAACAATGTAAATTCCGGCGCACATACATGTATTCATAGAAATATATACATACATACTTACCTACGAACATACATAGCTACACACATGCTTATATACATTCTGCATAACTTGATATGTGTGTGTGTGTGTTTATGTGGCTGTGTGTGCGTGTGTGTGTGTGTGTGTATGTGTGTGCTTGTGCTTGTGTGTGTGTGTGTATCGTTCCTGCCTATCTATTTCGTGCTGTATTGATAACTATAGATAATCCTCACATGACAGGAAAATAGAGCCTTTTAAGTTCAAATGACAGATCATTTCGATTCAACAGTGTTCCCTAAGTGACTGAACTTTGTGCAGTAAGGTTATCGAACTCTATTGTAATAGAAATATAGTTAAAGTTTGATAAATTTTGTTTTGCTATCTTCAACCTGTCAAGCTATGTACTGTAATTCATCATGTTGACCCATATGAAAACGTGTCTGACTTCAGAGAAATTTCATTACAATTTCTATAAACTAGCATTGGCACTTATAGATCAGTAATTTCTGTTTGTATGTGATATTTGCCGTTACATTTTATCAGCTGTACGTAAACTGTTGAGTTAGTAACGACCTACAATGGCGCATACATAAGATGCATTGTAATCCGTTTGCCATTTGGTTATTATTTCTATTTTCATAAAATTTTGAGATTCCCACATTGGTCTATACATCTGTATAAGAACATAAAATTGCATAGTATAAAATAATAGAGAAAGTTGCGGTTACTTCTAAAATGCAAAACTACCCACACTGGATCAGACACACATTTGTATGCACAGGAGACATTTACGTGTGACTAAATAATCATTTCGTTAAATTTTCTATAAATTCGTATCAATGAAATCCAATCAGCGTTATTAAAAGTTACCTTAGAATAATGATGGACATTAAAATAAACCGATGCCATCAATCTGTATTCGTATCTCCTCCACAAAGATCTTTCTCTTTATATCTGTCTAACCCAGTATTTCAGCAAAACAGAAAGAAAATCAAATAAAGGTTAAGAAAGATTGATGGATGACGAAAAACAGTGAGTAGAAAGACTATTTTTAGATATATCATTTACTGAAACTAGAACACTTTCAAATATTCTTTTGTATTGTTGTTGGTAATATTGCTTGATTTCTGTTTTCTGCCTGTTTCCATCTGTTCTCAGAACCAAATAAAATTATATTCAAATGTACTTTGATGGAGATTTGTCCCCTATTTCTCCAACTATGCCATAGAAATAATGTAGTATAATAATATATAGTGCTATGTAGGTGTTTGTTTGTGGGTTTCTGTGAAGGTGCTTATGAACATTTGGAGGTAAGCATGTACATGCACGTACGTACCTACGCATGTGTGTAAACATGAAAGAATAAATAGAGTCAAAAGTAAGAGGGAGTAAGATTCAACAGCTGTTTAATGGTTACTACACATATTTCGATACAGCATAGATCCATATATATATATATATATATATATATATATATATATATATATATATATACAGGACTTAAATTTATATTAAGTAATGGTTTACCTGTATAATAGGACCTAGTTATATCTCCTCCGTAAGTAGATGTTTGATTTTTCGATGCTATCATATCCAACTGGCTCCTTTCAATCTAGAAGACACTGTCAGTTTGAATCCGCTCGGTGTGAGCGTGCCTCTACATGCTCGACATGAGGGGAATTGTGTACGTTGTCTGCTTACTTTGTTTCACATGTTAGGCTGTACATGCTAAATTCTATGTACGGTCATACTTATACAATGACACGCATACACACATATATACCATTACTCCTCTGGGCATATCCATACACACATACAGACACACACAAACATATACACGCCCACGTACACACGAGGAATGCCTAAACCTAGTATTGGTAGTATACCATAATACTGCCGTGTATCTGGTAATTCTAAGGGTGAACGAGCTCTATCTTGTACACTAATACCTTCTTACCGGAATAAACCACAACTACGCATGTATGTATGCATGTATGTATGTATGTATGTGTGTATGTATGTATGTACGTATGTATGTATGTACGTATGTATGTATGTATGTTTGTGTGTGTGTGAGTGTTTTTTGTGCTTGTGTGTGTGACCAAAAAAATTCCAAAGAGGTTAATGTTGGTCTGTTTCCAACCTTTCCCTCTCGGTATGTTCACTGTACCCTTTCTGTCGATTTTACTGTTGGCATACATACACAGATACTCTGATATGCACACATACATACATACACACACACACAAACACACAGAGGGAGATACACAAACCCATGAGCACATAGGTGGGAGAGATTAGTGTGTGCCAACAACAGAATTTGATTATTAACTTATCATGTCGGGTAAAAATTTGAATTTAGAACGTAGAGTGGTAGAGTGGTGAAATAGATCCTGATGCGGCAAAGGCATTTTGTCCAATGTACTAACAGCGTCAATGATATATTAATAATTCGGTAGTCTAATTCAATAACATTGTCGAAGAGTTACATATCATGTGGAAAAGTTCTCAGAAAAGAAATATTCCTGTTGTTTCTTCGCGACCGATGAATCTTTTAACACAACCATTTTGTGAAGAAGAATATAGAATTTATGATAGCTCTTTGCTCATGCCTAGAGACAGAAGGCTATTTATTATTTATAACAGTTTATTTAGACTCGTTAATTTTACGTATATAGCATGTACAATGTATGATGATATAATTATGATGGTTGGTATGCAACGAAACATCATGTATTAACGTTTTATTTCAACTGAATTTATTAGAGGTTTTCAGAAAATCATTTAATTTCCTTATCTATTCTGCATCAGAGCGCCAATAATATCGAAGCTCTCAGCAACGGATGTCTTTTAATCAATCGCTTCACCTGCTTCTCCATGCCTTTCATTAGGCCGTACAAGAGGGCATTCTATTATATATAAATTGAAATATGCACGTTGAGAATTGAAGTTCATTTGCTGCATGATTTTTCGAATTAATTTCCTGTATTCTGTCAATGGTTTGTAGTAATGTTCCTATCGAATAATACTTCTGCTACATCAAATATTCATTTAATTTGCTTTTGGCAAATGATGGCATCAGAAAAATTACTGTAGAAGGAGCTTACATCGTTTACATCACATTCGAGCCATCCCTGTTTTTCTGACTAAAATTTTCAGCTCTGTTTTTATGTTTATTGCACATATACGAAAGAAAAAGCCTCTTCGACTCAAACATGTCTTCAAGAAAGATGTTTTGATATATTCGTTATAATAATCTCCTTATAATTAACTTAAAATTTCGTCTTTTTGTTGTTCCTCCACTAAACAAATAACGACAGTACCAATAAAGATTTCTAAATTTGCGAGGTATTGTAATATGTTAGAGACGAAATCAGACGAAAGTATCAACCACAGAGTGAAAAGTCAATGTGTTGGTGTTTCTCTTATCGCAATTAGATTATACCTCTTTATAACAAGAATATTTAATCGGATAAAAACTTACTGCTTCTGTATAAAGACATAGCTTCATAATAAGTAAATCAAACTAATAATAATAATGAAGCTATTGTTGGTGTTGATTATAATGATGATGAGGTAGAAGAAGATGAATAGAATGGGGATGAAGGGAGGAAGATGAAGGCAACGACGACGACGACGACGACAGCTGTAGTAATGTTGAGGATGACGATACTGAAGATTTTGGAACAAGGTCGACAGTTTTCTGGACGTGGGTAAGTCGAACCCAGAACAGTATTGATGCTCAATTTTTTCCAGTGCGAAAGAATTAAAGGCGAAATTGTTTTCATTGATATTCTCTTGCAGCAACTTGTATAATTTGTATACTTGTGAAAGTAACAATTACATATTCTCTATCAGGTTCTGCACACGAGCCTATCCAGAGATAAAACGGTTCGTTCGTCAACAAGCTGTGTGTTGAAATGGAGTGTTGAACAATCTACTGAGCGCCATATATACGGACACACACACACACACACACACACACACATACACACACACACACACACACACACACATACTTTTATTGTTTTCTTAGACTGTGGCCATGCTGTCGCACAATTTTTAGTCGAACAAATCGACCCTAGAACTTATTCTTTGTAAGCCTAGTACTTATTCTATCGGTAAACAAATTACATCAAATCAAATCAAACTTATTGGCAGGAGAAAAGCACAATGTGCTTAAGCCATAAAAATAAAAACAGTTATTGTTATATACAGTTTTATACATAGTCGCAACCGTTGTCCAGAGCCACTTGGAACAGGGGAGTGGTGGACAGTTGAGTGACTTCTTGTGGTAGTTTGTTCCACGGGGCTGCAATATGGACGGAGAATGCAGCCTTCCTCCTCTTCAGCCGAAAGTGCCGGGGACACCAACATCGGTTGTCAAGCGATGGTGGGGGACAAACACAGGCACACAAATATATAT